>NC_143174.1:10618560-10921590 GCF_047325235.1 Durio zibethinus
TTTCAAAGTCATATTCTTATTTTTACCAAAGAACTTCGTTAAAAAATAGTAAACATGATATTGTTGGAATCAAAGCTCTAAACCTTAACTAGGATAAATCTAACCTTTTTTATCCACTTTAAACCAACACCTCAACTAGCTTATGGATTAAAGAGCATGCCTCTCCGTTTTGATCCTATTAACAAGCAATGCATATGAAGAGCTTATATGTCTCATACTATGGCACATGGATCTGGAAAGATACATGTAAGTTGACAACGTCGAGTGGTTTATCAACCATTAATGATGCAACCATCATGTTATCAATCAAGGGTATTTAAAATATAACATTTAATGTATTATTATTATTATGCTAGAAAGAGTTACTAGAGAAACATGTAATGCAACCTAGTGTAAATGGCATATTATATTGATAGTTCAATAAAATGTCTATATGGCATATATTTATTATAACCTTTTTTTACCTAATCTAAATGACATGATAATGGATGGTATACTGCACATGGATTTAAATGGCAAAATCCACCGCCCTAAACAATATAATAAATCTTAATTCCAACTATATAGATATCATCATGAATTCCTAAGATTATATGATGCGTGATCAAGGATGGCATGTCGCATATTCATAACTTATGAGAGACTTAAAATGCTTAAGGGTTTTGATGAATATACCTAAATGCATTTGCCTGATACAAGATCCAATATGGTAGTTGTAAGTCTGGCCTTATAAGCTGGGTTAAGTTGAATAGCCTTGACTAGGACTCATCGAATCATCAGGTAGAGCTTTAGCTAGACCAACACTCTTTGAAAGAAATTTAGTTTGACAGGGACTTTTCAAACAAAGTTTTGGTGGAGCTAGAACTTTTTATGAGAGTTTTAGTGGAATTAGGACCTTTTATGAGAGTTTTGGTGGATTTGGGACTCTTTAGAAGAGTTTTACTCTTTAAGAAAATTTTGGTTCAACTAGTTCCATAACATACAAGTTTGAAAACTTAATCATTAGACACTAACTAGGAGTCACCATAAATTTTTTTATTTAGGTGTGATTGGTCTCTTAATAAATTTATTCTTTGTAAAAAGGTCCTAAACTTGACTTAAATTGCTTAAGAAGAATAGGTTCTGATCCATGAAACAAAATTAGGTTTGGGAGTACGGATACGTATAGGGTAGGTTATAGCACCCCCCTTAATGCCTATCCAAAGGATGGTACTAGCTAGCTTTCATGTTATTCCAAACTTTTTAAATCTTTAAAAATTTTCCTAAACAATTTAATATTGAAAATTATTCTCCAAATTACTCCAATATTTTGGTAGCAATTTAAGAATATAATCTCACCTTAGAATTATTCAATGAGGCTATTATCACTCCCTAAAGAGACTCCGTTATCAGATTCATTAAAATTTTCAAAAAAAATTATTTCTTAAAAATGAATAAAATCTTCCAATAATTTGATAAGATTTTATATCTAAGCTATATTTTCCAATAGTTTGGTATGATTAAAACTCATAACTTTATTTTAAAAGCTCATGAAACCTTCCAATAGTTTTGTAAAATTTAATTTAAAGATTTAAATTCACCAATAGTTTGTGGTTAATTTCAAAAATTTTATTTTATTTTTAATTTTCTTTAAAAAAATCATTAAACCTTTTAATAGTTTGACAATATTTAATTTTGAGATTTAAATATTTCAATAGTTTGATTTTAAACAAGGAAAGTTTCTCTCTTTTATTTTATTTCCTTTATATTTTGGTTTTCCCAAAACCAAATTAAATCCAATTTAATTTGTCCTAATTTTAATATTTCATAGTTATTCTATTGTGTGTGACCCATAAGTTCTTTAGCATGATGGCAATAAACATAAGCATTGTGAGCCTTTACATTCGACTATAGATGAATCAAACCTTTTGACTTCATCACTAATTCTCTAGTTAGCCAATCTTATGTTTATAACTCATGATTAACGCTAGCTACATTATCATAAACCCCAATTGCTAAAAAAAAGTCAATATGGCTTGACAACCTATCCATGAATGGTCATAATGTATAATTAATATCCTTTCATCACTTAGTATATCGACTTGAGCATTGAGTATAGTTTACTATCTACTCAATCTTGTTCAACAATGTTAAGTCTTATCCTTGATATTAACTCACAAATAAGCTTTAGAACAATTCTAAACTGTTATTTCTCAAGTTAATTAAATCAAAACTAGTTGATATACTCCCTTGATCACATAAGGTGTTGAATCTACCTTGATTATTTCATGCATCTTCATATACCTCGTGTTATACCTAACAATACTTGAATGGAATATTCTTGGTTAGAACCATAAATAAAGCCAAAGTATAACATTCATCATATAAGATCATAAGTAATCTTAAATCAAATAATCACTTATAAACCATCATATGAGAATGCAACTATAGACACTATGTGAACTATCATATAGCACTCTCATCTAGGGTCATGTTCAGTGAACTTATTCTTGTAACAAGTACTCACACGTTAGCTTAAGTTTACTCAAACTTTAAACTATAAAATCAGTTGCTTGCTTCATAAGTAAAAACATAACCATCTGTTAGTCTCAATAGCTTGAGTCCATGTCTTCTTATTGATAAAGCATAGACTAGGAACTATTTTGGAACATATAGCTTTTATGTAATGATGATCTCATAATTACAATCTCATAAATATGACAATGTTTTAGCCAAAAATGATTCAGCTTGAATGGCAAATACTAACAAAAGGGTCTTTTGCAATGTTCATAAATGCCTCTAAATAGATAGCAACATTTGCAAAAAAAATGCCACCAATTCACTAGTTGAGAAATTTAGCAATGTTTTTCCAAGAAATTCCTTTAAATATTACGATGTTTCTATGATAAACGCCACAAATTCTAGTGGCATTTTCAAACATATCAAGGTATTTATAAATGTCACTCATTTTTTCCACATCAGTTTAGGGATCAAACGTTTAGAAATGTTCATAAAAAGGAAACTCCACTAAATTTGAGAATTTTATTCTAAAAACACCATTAAACATTTAACTATAGTTTTTTTGTTGGAAAACTAATATTTAAATAATTTCATTCAATATTTACGATTATAATTATGATAAACATTAAGGCATATTAAAACACACAATTCAATTCAAATTAACTAAATATTATAAAACACACAATGTAATACATTAGTTGTTTTAATAAGTTGCCAAGATAACAAATATAATAAAATTTAACTTGTTTTACAACTACATAAAATCAAAATTCAACAAGTCTAAAAAATATGACTACCTAGATTGGGAATACTTACTAAAAAAATGAATGATTATTTAAAACAAGGTCGTTGCTAGCATGGAAAAACCTACTGAAACGTAAATACATTTATTTAATATGACAGTTATAACATATAATTATAAACAATAACACAATTATTATATTTTATACCTATGGTGGTTGAGTTGAAGGATCGCTTATAGTCTTTCCTAGAAATCGTTGTTGCACAAAATTCATTAGAGAGTGGAATTGTTCTCACATTTGCTAGTATTGTTCACATTTTGCTACTTTCTCTGCTTGCATTTGCTCAACCATATCTTACACTGGTTATAAATCTTCTCTTAATTTAAGTACAACTGGTCATGAAAAGTTACTCTAAGAGAAGGTAAATTGTTGAGAACTAAGACCATAATAACTGGTTAGTGTTGGACCCAATCATAACGAACATGTACATGTGGCACAGCAAGGACAAGCAAAACAATTTTTGGTGCTCTATATAGATAAATTCTCATAAGCAAGAAAATCATTAATAGTGCAAATAAAACAGCATGCATAGAAAAGGCTTTTTTTTTTTAAACATCATGAGTCTCAACTCATTCCCATAACTACTTTAACTCCTCAACAAGAGGCTATAAGTAGATGTCTATATCATTTCCAAGACATTTTTCCTTAGGAATTGTCATCAATAAGATAAAAAAAAGTTGTTTCATGCCAATCCATGTGGCAAATTGTAAGGACAAGCATAATGACCTTTAGTGCTCTATCTAAATAACTTTGCATGAATAGATAAATCATTAATAGTCCACATTTAAAGTAGAAGGAATAGAAAAGTTTTCCCTTTTTTTAAGTATTATAAGTTTCAACTCTTTCTCATAATTGCTTTAACTATTTAATAATAACCTAGAAGTAGATGTCTATATCATTTCCAACACCTTTCTCCCTATGAATTATCACTGACAAGATAAAAGAAAGTTTCTTCATACCAATCCAAGGTGGCAAATTGCAAAGAGTCATAACAATTGACCAAGTACTATAAGAAATACTTATCAGTTTGAACAACATAAATCCGTTAGACATAAGTCCAAGCATAAAATTTCATGGCTTTAAAGCAAAGTCCAAAAACCTAGAGTTAAATGATTTCCATGCCAAAGAATTAGAATGCCTAAATAATTCATCATCCATTCGCTTATCATGATGTCACCTCATATCATTAGAGGTTTTGGAAGACATGAAAAGTTGTTAAAATCTTGGCATTAAAGAAAAATACCATAAAACCTTTGTAGGCCTTTTTTTTTTACATATCCTTCATCAATATCCTCATTTAAGCTATCATTGCAATTTGATTCCGACCAATAAGAATCACCACACACATGAAAAGATTGTTGATTTAATTAGTCACCCCAATATGACATGCAATCATTTGGATAGTTATGAATTTTCTTATATCCAAGACTTAAATCTTTGGTCATTTTCTTAGAATTTTTACAAGATCTAGGGATTTTGGCAAAAAGGAACATTTCTTTCTTAAACTCTACCATAATGTTCAAGTTTGAGAACCAGCCCATTAAACATAAAAATCATGAAGTCACCACCATTCTTTTTTATCTATGTGTGATTGGTCACTTAAGTAAATCCATCTTTTTTAAAGTTATCTTAAGCTTGACTAAGGGCCCTAAAAAGTTCTGGTCTAAATCAATTAAACTAAATTCAAGAATTGATTATGTGTATTGAAGGTTTTAGCACCCCTACAATGTCCAAAATCAATACCAAGTTAGTCTTTTGTTATTTTATCTAAGCCTTAATAAAAAATAATTTTTTATTAATTTTGATATTTAAATATTGAAAAAAATTTTAGGTTTTCACCAAAAAAGAAAATTTTCTCACCTCAAAAGTATTTAAGATAAACTTGTTGATTACTTAAAGAGGCTCTGTCATCATATTTATTAAATATCTTATGACAAAGAAACCAATTTATTCACTTTTATTTTTTTACAAATATTAATCACAAATACTAGTACAAATGATGACTATTAAGTTTATAGTTTTTTATAAGTCCATTTGGCTTTAAAAATCTGAAAATTTTTATGGATTTTGTGCTTTTATTTACAAAACCTTGATTTTAGGGTTTGCTTAATATGGATGTGAATGACATGCAACCCATGCAAATATGGTAGAAGTATTCAACCAAGACTAAGATTCAAGCCCAATTCGACCATGCATTAAGGGATATAGCCGAAACCAAATAGCTAAGGAATGATCATGTATTGTTGGCCAAAGAGGATTTGTAATTGTGTGAGGACTTTTTGTTTATCTTAAAAAGAGTTTTAAGCCAAGGCAAACAATTCGATAAGGCTAAAGCTAAAGTTATTATGTAAGAAAAACTTTGAATTTTAATTCGAAAGAGTTTGAAATGAAGTAAACCAAATCAAGAAAAGTTTGTCTTAGAATTCCTTTAGCCAAAACTTTCATTAAGATGAAAAGATAATGTTGATTTGGTAAGACACATAAGCAAGAAAGACCAATGAAGGAATCCAATTCGGTCGATACAAGCTCCATCTCATTCTTAAAGTTTTCAATATTCGACCCACCTCTTTTCAAGAACATGATTACATTTTAATCTCTTAAGAGTTTAAACTAAAGCAAGAGTTTTTAGATTTTATCCCCCTTGGGCGAACCTAGTGCTGTAAAAAGTCTAAGCCATTTCACTTGTACAGCATCCCACCACATCTCATTCCTTCCCTATTCTTCTTTTCTTTTATTTCTTTCTAGTTTTGGTTTTCCTTAGTTTTCTTTGTAATTCGGCTAAGGAGACAAGCTAACCATAGTTTTGTTTTAAGCTATTTTCAATATAAGATTATTTTTATTCAAAGTTCTCTTTCTATATTTTGCACTTACACTTTGATTTCTTAAGCATTCTCTTTACTTTAAAAGCTTTCAAGCTCAGTTCTGTTATTTACATTTTTGCAATTACTTTCTCTACTCTCTTTTATATTCGGCCAATATTCAATTCCTTTTCAAGTGTTTTAGTTCTTTCCTTTCTTTTGTTTTCTTGTATAATTGGCCTGCCCTTTAGAGCAACCAAATGACAATTGGTTAGCTTGGCATTCAGCAATCTCATATTTAGCACTTTATAATTTCCATTGCTTTTGTTTTTGTTTTCAATACAATCAACCCACCTTTTGATCTATAGAAATAATCTTCTTTGGTACTTGATTTTACACCCCAAAATAATCCTCACGGGAACGATACTCTACTCATTCACTATTATTACTTGGATGCAACCTATGTACTTGTAGGCTTAAAAAGCAACAATCAAGTTTTTAATGCCATTGTTAGGGATTATATCGATGCTAAAAGACCAATATCAATAACACTTCTTTTTACTTTATAATTTAAACTTTCTTTTACTTTTACTTGCTTTAATATTTTTTGACCTTTTCTTTGTTTGAATGCGTAGATATCAAAGTATTGATTTAGCTCCACTTGATAAAGAAATCGAAAGAACACTTAGGCAATTAAGACATGAGCAATCAATAAATCTGATTCCAATGGTGAATGCAACAAACAAAGGTTATAGAACCTTTAGGGACTATGTCTTCCCTAACCTTGAAGGCTTTCAACCATCCATTCAAAGGCTAGTGATCCAAGCTAACAACTTTGAAATCAAGCCTTCCATCATCCAAATGGTCCAAACTTCTATACAGTTTAGAGGACTATCAAATGATGATCCTAATCTCCATCTCTTAATTTTCTTAAACTATGTGATACTTTTAAATAACAGAGTTTTAGATGATGCAATAAAACTTTTTTTTTTGTTTTCTTGCAAGAATAAAGTGAAAAACTAGCTATCTTCACTTCCATTTAGCTCTATTACAACATGGGATGATCTAGTGCAAAGTTTCTCACCAAGTTTTTCCATCAACCAAGATGGTAATGATGAGGAACAAGATCACAACCATCTAGTAATATAATGGCAAAACACTATATGATGTGTGGGAGAATGCAAAGAAATGGTGCATAAGTGCCCATATCATGGTTTCCTATAATGGCTTTAAATCCAAATTTTCTACAATAAATTAACACTACAAATAAAAGCAACCATAGATTCAGTCCCTAAAGGAGCCATATGAGAAAGTCAGTCAAAGAGGCCTATGAGTTTATTAAAGAAATGGTTGCAAACAATTACCAATAAGGAACCAAAAAAAAAAATCCGTAAGAAAGCTATTAGGTATTTGAGCTAGACACCCTTACTTCGATTACATCCCATTTTGCAAGCCTAACCAAAAAGATAGATGCTTTAAGAACCCAACACACATTGCATCTACCCAAGCAATTCAAAACCCATTTGTATCTTGCAATATATGTGAAAGCCTATATCCCTTAGATAGGTGCCAATTTAAGGTATAAACCATGAAATATGCAAATCAAGCCAAACCAACTTATAACCCTTACAGCAACACTTATAACCTAGGCTATAGGAACCATCCTAACTTTTTTTAAAACCAAAACCAAAACACCAACCAAATATCTAATTTTTGCCAAAACCAACCAACCCATAATCCACCTCAAGAAAAGAAATCCAGCCTCAAAAAAATGTTCTCATAACCTTTACAAACCCAAAACACCACTATCCAAATCCAAGCCACATCAATCAAGAATTAGAAATCTAAATAGGACAATTAGCCAATGCTTTAGCAAACCACCCATTAGGATTCTTACCCAACAATGCAGAGCCCAATTTTAAAAAGTAAGGCAAAGAGGTATGCAATATCGTATTTTTCTATGGAGAAATAAGAACTTACTTCTCAAATGATAAGAATGACTTAATAGATGAACCAATGGTGACGAACTTGCTAAGTTTTATGAGAAGGTCAAAAGAAGAATGCATAGAAGAAGAAATTGACATGAAGGATGAAACGTTATTACAGTCTACAAGTGAATTCTAGAAAGCTTAGACCCAACTACAAAAATTCAAGATAAAGTTTAAAAAACTTTGAAGGAAAATGATTTGAGAAAATAAAGATGGATTTTGAAATATAAGAGGACCTTAAGGAAGAAAAAGTTCAAGAGAAGGAACCACAAAAAAGTTTAAAGAGGAATACGTGGAAAAAGAAATTGAAATGGAAATGAAGATTTATTACAACTTGGAAAAGCACTTTAAAAGAGTTTAGATTCGATTATAGAAGTGCAAGAGGAAGACCAAGAAGTGAAGAAAATAAAAATGACTCCAAGAATGTCAATCCAAAAAAAAACATTTGAATTAGCCCAATCAATGCCCAAACTTAAATGGATAGAGCTACGCAAGGAGTTATAGAAAGTTACACTTAATGATGAGTGTAACCTAGCACTTTAACAAATTCTTCCAACTAAACAAAATGATCTAGGGAGTTTTTTCATTCCATGTTCTATTGGTCATTTTTTTTTAATGAAGCTTTATGCAATTTAGGGTAGTATTAATTTAATGCCAATGAATTTTTTTTTTATGTAGATTAGAGCTAGTGCATTAAGACCTCCAAATTCAATATTAAATTTACTAATTGATCTATGAAAATGCCTCAAGGAATTTTAAAGAATGTATTAGTAAAAGTGGGTAAATATGTTTTTCCTGTTGATTTTGCTATTTTGGATATTGAAGATAATGAAGCCCTTAAGCTATTAGGTAAACCATTCCTAATGATCTCAAGAGTTTTAATAGATGTCTACAATTTTAAGGTAATCCTAAGATTTAAAGATAAAAGGATAACCTTTAAAACTAGAGGTCAAGGCATTTTTAAGGGTGAAAAGGATGTACAAGGAATGTCCAGCCTAAAAGATAAATAAAAGGAAAACTAGTTTTTAAAGAACCCTATCAAACCCATAAAAAAAAAAGATTAGCCCATAAGCCCAACTTTAAAAACTTGAAGAATCTATTTAGCAAGCCCACAAAGCCCAAGCAATAAAAAAAACCATTTTACTAGCTTTGCTTCAAAAAGCCTAATGTTGAAAACCAATCTAATTTATTTATCCATGCTATGAAAGCAAGTCCACCTCCCAAGGCTATATCAGTTTATGTGATTCTAGCCAAACAAAAGCAATAAAGGAAAATGGCAATCTTAGATTTCTAAGAATGGTCAAGCTTGACCAAAACTATCATTGCTTGGGAGGCACCCCAAGTTTTACATTTTTCAAGTTTTACATTTTCTTTGTTATTTGTTTCAATTTTGTTATTAGGATAGGTCTAGTTTGATCTTTTTTTTTTTTTAAGGAATGAGGATGATGCAAATGATAACTAAAGAAGTCTACAAGTTTAGCCTCAAAGAAAATAGAGATACGGAAGCATTCCTTTTCCCTAATTACTTTAATGTTTCATGTAAAATAATGTGCAAATCATGTATGAAGAAGGGAATTCTTTTATAAATAAAAATGTTTTTCAAGTTTTTTTCAATTATCCATAAAATTCTTTTTTTTCAAACCAAGTTGCCTATAATCATGATAATGCTATCTTAGTTAATTTGTCATAAACTAATCATGAATGACTTATGTATAATCTTAGGACAAGTGTGAATATATTGAAAACATGAAATGAAGTCTTAAGTATGCTATTCTTTTGATTCTTAATTTTGGTGTCATGTATATTTTAATCTTAATCTTTGGCATGTATCAGTTTTTGTGAAAAGTCATGTAAATATAAAGTTGCATAAAAATTTAAGCCATAAGTATAACTTTAGAATTTACCTACTCAACCTTTGAGGTAAAATCCTAGACTATACTTGACTTAAGAAATGATTTAGGCCATTCTTAGACTATTTGAGCCTTTTCAAACCCACCTATGAATAAAAGCATCTTTGGTACCTTATTTGGAGCCTTTATATTCATTGTTCTTTGTTTATTTACCCATATTAATAAGCCTAAGGCTTATTTATTAATTATCTATCTTTTTCTCACCCAACCCATATTGCTTAGACATGTTAGGAACAAAATAAAAAGAATAAGTCATATTAGGAAGGTATGTAAGTGCAATAAAAAAGAAAAAAAGAACAAAAGCCAAAAATGGCTATGAAAAAAAAAAGTCAAAATAAAGATGCCTTAGCCTTGTAAAGTCTAAAAAGTTCTTAAGTCCAAATCCAAAAGTAAGCAAAGGGTTTTCAAGCCTAAAATATCCTATTTCCCACCTTGACCCAAGCCTTGCATTATAAGCATATAAAGACCCATTGATCTTGAGTCATGTACGCAAGTTTACATTAATGAAGAGGGAATGAGGAAAGTAAATGCATGAAGTATGTTTTATCTTTACATTGATATGTGATGGTATATGTTACATATTTTTTACTTAGATTGTATGTATAGATTAAAGATAGATTAACTTCACATACATGAAAGTTACATAAAATTGAGAGCTTACTTTTGAATCAATTTTATGTTTAATTATGTTTATAACTATCGTGATATTATACCATAGTGTATGATTGATAACATGTGAAACTTTGACTTTTTGTGCATTTATTTTGATTGATTAACATAGTTAATTTATGGATTTTGCTTGAGGACAAGCAAAAAGCTAAGTGTTGGGGTGTGATGACTATTAAATTTATAGTTTTTTATAAGTCCATTTAGCTTTAAAATTCTGAAAAATTTTCATGATTTTGTGCTTTTATGTTCGAAATCTTGATTTTAGGCTTTGGTTGGATGTGAATGCCATGCAACTCATGCAAAAAAGGTAGAAATATTCGGCCAAGACCAAAATTCAAGCCTAATTTGGCCATGCACTAAAGGATATAGCTGAACCCAAATAACCAAGGAATGATCATGTATTGTTCAACCAAAGAGGAATTATAATTGCGTGAGGACTCTTTGTTTATCTTAAAAGAGTTTTAAGCCAAGTCAAACAATTCAAGAAGGCTAAGGCTACATTTATAGTGCAAGAAAGACTCTTTGAATTTTAATCCAAAAGAGTTCGAAATCTAGTAAACCAAATTAAGAAAAGTTTGTCTTGGAATTACTTTAGTTGAAAATCTCATTGAGATGACAAGATAATGTTGATTTGGCAAGATACATAGGCAAGGACAACTAATAAAAGAATCCAATTCGACCAATACAAGGTATATCTCATTCTTGAAGTTTTTCATATTCAACCAACCTCTTATCAAGATCAAGATTACATTTTAATCTTTTAAGAGTTTAAGCTAAAGTAAGACTATTAAGATTTTATTCCCCCTTGGCTGAACCTAGTGCTGTAAATAGACTAGGCCATTTCACTTTTAAAGCATCCCATCCCATCTCATTCCTTCCTAATTCTTTTTTTCTTTTCTTTCTTTCTAGTTTTAATTTTCCTTAGTTTTTTTTGTAATTTGGCTAGGGTGACAAACTAGCCATAGTTTTGCTTTCTCAAGCTATATTCAATACAAAATTATTTTTATTCAAAGCTCTCTTTCTCTATTTTGCAAATAAACTTGATTTCTTAAGCATTCTCTTTACTTTAAAAGCTTTCAAGTTCAGTTTTGTTATTTACATTTGTGTAATTACTTTCTCCACTCTCTTTTATATTCAACCAACATTCAATTCCTTTTCAAGTGTTTTGGTTCTTTACTTTTTTTTGTTTTCTTGTATAGTCAGCTTGCCCTTTAAAGCTACAAAGTGATGGTTGGTTAGCTTAACATTCGATTATCACATTTTCAACACTTGACAATTGCCATTGCTTTAACTTTTTCTTTCAATACAATCAACCCACCTTTTGATCTATCTAAATATATGTTAGAAAGAATTTTCTTTTGTACTTGGTTTTACACCTGAAACATAATGCTCATGGGAATGATACTCTACTTATTCACTATTATTATTTACATATAACTTATGCATTTGCATACTTAAAAAATAGCAATCGACAAACATATTTACAACTATCTAATCATAAAATAATATATTTACACTTTTCTAAAAAATTTAATTCATTTTTTATTCTCATTAATTAAATCAATATATTAATAGGTAAAAAAATAAAATCAAAATAAAAAACAAATAATGAATAAATAAATAAATAAAAATATAAATAAGTAAAAATATACTAACAAAACAAAATAATTTCATAAAAGAATTATTATCACAAATATTAACTCAAGGGACATTAGACAATAAATAAATATAATTGGATAGCTTCATTTTAATCTTGAAATCTTGATGTATTCGACTAATCTTTATGCTTGCAATCTAAGACCTTGTTTTTTACATCTTCATCCAAATTCTATAAGCTTTATCTTGCACAAATCCTTCTTAAACTACAATTCTTTAAATAGTGATAAAAGAAAGTTATGGTTGAGTGCAAGCTCATTTGATTGAATGCTTCCATAAAGTCCTTGCTTGATCAAAACTCTTTAAATAACTCAAGTGCATTGGAAAACCCTTTTGGATATAGGATAGCTGAATGGTTGTGGATGTCTTAGTGCCACCATAACTCGTACTTAAAGTAAATTTTATAATCTTACTTCCAGTCAAATTTAGTTCCATTCCTTACATGCTTGGTTGAATCTTGCAAAAATAATGCTTGTTTTAATCTTGCATGATCCCTTATCCTAAAATGAATAGAAATTCTATCCAAGTAGAAAAACCTATAGATCAAGAAAAACTATATTAAATGTGCCAAATTCAATCCAAATTTAAAATTTTCTAACAAACTGAAATTAAAAATCACTATATATTTAAGTGTTATCACCAATAAGCCAAAATGAGTAGTGGGTCTGGGAAACATCTTGTTAAATGGGCAAGTGAGTCATAGGTCAAGTCATATGTCATGGGTTGGTTTGACTTATTTGGTGCTCTATTCTCTTGATTTTTAAAAACTTTTTTACTATACAATCTTTTTTTTAGGTTCATTTCAACTTTGCTGAAAAAAAAAACTCATCTTCTATAAAAGAGAGCCAACCATTCCTCATATTTCAATAGACTTACTACCACACCACCGCCATCTATGCCACCATCGACCATCGTCGACTGATGTCTATTGGGTACCAAAATTTCACCATAAATTTAGTTTTCCCAAAAAATCCCTGTAAAGTTACAAAACTGGGATTTTAACCTAAAAATTTAGTCTTTTATTTTATCCACTTCTTGTTATCCAATCTCCTAGAAATTTTAATATGTTACTCTCCTCTTTTAGAGCTTCATTTTCACCATTTGGATCTCCTAAAAAAACCCATCATCGTCATTTACACTACTATATGCTATCACTTCTCTGCTACCTATTTTACCATTTGTTGCCTTTATTTTTTTCCCTTTTTAGGTCCAGCCTAAGCTTAAGAGAAAATCCCTATTAAAGCATAGTCTACCCAAACTACCGAACTCTTTTGTGTTTGTGGTTTGATTAATTTTTTATGATTTTTGGTTGTATGTTTCTTGAGATTGTGGTTTAGAAGTTGTGTGCTTTTCTTTGCTAGATACTACTATGTCTTTTTCTATTATATTCTTCAAATGAAAGTGGGTTGACTCAGTGGGTGAGGGGAATGCTTCTTGGTGATTTCAGCTTAGGTGGTGGTTAATGGCTTCTATGGGGTTTATGTGGTGGTGTTGGCAATAGAGAGCTTGCGAATGCCATGGATGGTGTGTGGAGTTGGGAAATGTGAGGTTTTTTGTTATTAATAGTGGTGTAGTGGATGATGATTTGGTGATTGAGCTTTGGATCTTTGGTTTCATGGCAGGGTGCTAGGAAATGACAATGGTAGCAAACGATCTTAGCTAGTTGATGGAGATTTTTGGGGCTGTAATATTGGTAGAGCTTTTTGGTGGTTCAAAGCGGAGTTTCAATTGGTGAAAACCTTGGGTCTTTGATGATGTCCGGGTTAGGTAGTTGGGATTTTTTTTTTTTTTGTTCTATGAACATTTCCTTTTTTTAGTCATGTCCTCTTTGTGAAATTTTCGATCTCTATAGAAGTAAAAGTGAAAACTAGGACTTGGCCTGGAAGAGATAGGTTTTTCTAGAGCTTGCTACCTAGGGTAGAGGATCTTGGTTCCTAGGGTAGAAGAGCTTGTTACCTTTGGTATATTAGAAAAGTGAGGGGGCTTGTGTTAGGAGCTATTAACTTTTCGGGAGCTCTTTTATCCATTGGCACTAAAGGTGAATGGGTAAAATGCGAGGTGAAAATTAAAGAGCTGGAAATGGCAAAATTTTTTATGAAAAAAAAGTCAGGGGAGAGAGAAATTCATCTTTTTGTAATTGTGTAATTTCTTATTTTTCTTATTTTTTTGTTTCTTTTAATTTCTTAATTAATTAAAACCTAACATAATGTACTTGGGCTTCAGATTTTCATTGGGCTTTCAAGCCTACATGACCTAAATTTAATTGACCAAAAATTGAATTAGATTGGACCTTAACTAATGCAAAATAATTTAACAACAGTTAACCTGAAAACAAAGTTTAAACGAAACCAATTAGATAAATTTGTTTAAAATGCTTAAAATGGCTCAAATCGAAGTGTTCAAATCAAGCTTAAAAATCGAATAGACTTGAATCATCCAAAGCAAAATTAGGTGTTTATAGTTTGTCCCTGTTTGCACATTACTAAAAATTAAGAATATGGTAAAGATATAGACAACAAATTTGTCCGAAATTAGCACTTTAAAGATTTTTCAAAAGTTTGTTTTGGCTTTATTAGATTTTTTTTTCTTTTTTTGTTTCCTTTTGTTGTTTTTCTATTTTCTATTTTTTGTTTTTTGAATTTTTCAACAATATCAATGATCCAAAAACTTTTCTCATCAGAGGCTTCACCACTTTGAAAATAAATTTAAAAGCTCCCTTTTCTAGAGGCTTCACAATTTGAGAAAATGAATCTAAAAATTCCTTTCATCAGAGGCTCCACAAGTTTAAGAAAATAAATTAAAAAGAAGACTCCTCTAATTAGATATTCTACAACTTTGAAAGTAAATCTAAAAGCTTATTTAATTAGAGGCTCCATAACTTTAAAAAGCTTATGTTGAAATGCTACTTTAAACAAAAGCTCAATAACTTTAAAAATCTCATCTTGGAAAAGGTTTTTTAAAACAAAGGCTCGATAACTTAAAAATATCTTATCTTGAAAAAGGCTTCTTTAAACAAAGGCTTGACAATTTTAAAAATATCATCTTAGAAAAGGCCCCTTTAAACAAAGGCTTGACAACTAAAAAAAACCTCATCTTGGAAATGGCTCTCTTAAACAAAGGCTCACAACTTTAAAAATCTCATATTGGAAAAGGCTGATTTAAAAAATGCTCAATAACTCTAAAAATCTCATCTTGGGAACTTTAAAAATTTTGAACATTTTCCTTTCTTAAAAAAAAAAAAAAACTCATCTAACACTATATATGTTTTCCATTTTCTTTGACAACATTCTACCTGGGAAACTTAAAGACCATGCTCGAAGGTCTTATAAATCTCAATACTAAAATAGATTCAACTGAGAAAACTTACAAATCTTGCCTAGAGGACTTACAGATTATGCCTGAAGATCTTATAAATCTCGACATTAAAGTAGATTTAGCTCATGAGACTACAAATCTTGCTTGGAGGACTTAGAGATTATGCTTAGAGGTCTTACAAATCTCAACACCTATGAATGCTCCTCTAAACATAGTCCACAACTTTAAAACTTTAAAATATTCCACCTCGAAAACTTACAAATCATTCTCATATTTACTAGAAGGTCTTAAGGATTATGCTTGAAAGACTTACAAATCATTTTGATCTTTGCATGGAGTTATTAGTAATAAATATCTCATCTTAAAGCCCAGAGGTCTTGGTGATTATGTTTGACAGACTTACAAATCATTCTAATGTCTGGTCAAATGTCTTACAAATTGGTTTTCAAAAATTTGCTTTTCCAAAGTAATGAAATGTTCAATTTTTAAGATTTCTTGAAACTCATATATTACCACCAAGTATTGCCAATGACTTATAATATCGTCATCAAAGAGAACTTGCCTACCACCACTGAGAAAATGCAAACAACTTCTAAAATCACCACTAAATAGGACTCAAATATCACCACTAGGAGAATGCAAATGAATGAATTCGGATATCGCCACTAATGGAAACTAGGATATCACCACTAAGAGAATTTTGATGAAAGTTTGGATATTATAACTAAGAAAATATGCAAATGTAATTGGATATCACCATCGAAGAAAGCTCAGATATTGCCACCAAGAAAATATAAATGTTTTTGGATATCACCACTAAAAAACTTCAAATATTTTTAGATATCACCACTAAAAAGAACTTGAATATCACCACCAAAAAGCAATAAATGTTTCCGGATATCACCACTGAAAAGAACTTGGATATCGCCACCAAGAGGTTTTAATTAAATTCAAACTTGAAAACTCTAATATCACCATTAAGTGATTTAGACAAAATTTTGCTAAAAGATTTCAACATTGCTTGAATATCACCACCAAGATAATTTTAAAGAAAACTTGATCACAACATTTTTCGTAACTGGCATCAACTTTATTGGGCTTAATATCTATGTTGACCAATTAAACTAGGTTTACTAATCCTAATTGGTGCCAGCTTTACTAGGCTTAATAAGCTAATCTACATGCCAACTAGGTTGGGTTTAAAAAATCTCATCCAATTTCAATTTAATTGGGCTTAAAATCTGGGTGCCAACTAGATAGGGCTTAAAAAAAATCTCATTCAATGCCAACTTAAATGTGTTTAAAATTTAAGTGTTAGCTAAATTATGCTTAAAATCTCATCTAATGGATCCCATCTTAAAAATATCACTTTTTTGAAAGCTCTCAACATTTGCTCTTTTCAAAAAAACTTTTCTTATTGTTTTTGTTCCCTAAGTATCATGTATCTTTGCCAATTTTTGGCAATTTCTCTTTTTTTCTTGGATAGATTCTTTTTTTTTTCTTTTATTGCTATTTTTTCCTTTTGTCTTTTTTTTTTTTTTTCTCTTTTGCACTTTTGTTTCTTACCTCTTTTCAAACATTTTTTTGATAATTTTAGTTTCTTTTTTACTTTTATGTTTTCCCAAACTAAAAAAAATGTCCATATTTCTTATTTTTTCCTTAATGTTTGCAAAATTAACAAATGCAATTGTGATGTAAATGTCTGATCTCAAGATTTTGTTGAAAATGTGAATATCTGTACACCTATGCAAATGATCGCAAAAGCATAATTCTTTTCTAGTGATTAAAATACAAATGTCTTTTCTATGATGTAAATGTATCTAACAAAGAAATGAATACGAAATTTATCCCAACGATGTAGATGCCATTGTTCTTTCCATATAAATACCCTTACAATGATACAATCATAAATTTTTTTTTTCACGACGCAAATGTACCTAACAAAGATACAATTACAAAATTTTTACCTAAAAATTTCCTTTCATGATACAGATGGCCTTTACAAATTTAAATGCCAATGTTCATACAAGTTACAGATGCCTCAGAGGTATACACGAAAATATGCAAATTCAATCATTTTGTCTATAATGCAAATGCTTCCTACAATTATAATATTTCATTTCAAAAATGCCAATGCTCGTGTAAATGTAAAAACTTTCATGATGCATATGCCCTAACACAGATACAAACATTTATATTTAAAATATTGATGCAAATGCACATCGAAAGATGCAATAGCTAAAAATACCTTTTTCTTTCAAAACTTTTCTCTCTTCTTTCTGCTTATTCCTCTTTGTCCATCAAATTAAGTTTTCAACTTCTTTTCTAAAATGATCTCAGCATACCCTTATTCTACTCTTTCATCTATTTTCATCTTTTTTTTTTTTACCAATTTTTGTTTTCTTTGACAAGCTCTCTTGATTTTCCTTTCATTTTTCAACAAGATTTTCTTTTTATTTTCATTTTCATACAACATTCAACATTCATTTTGAACTCAATCACAAAATCAAGAAGACATTTTTCTTCTTATAAAAATATTTTTCTCCCTTGACAACATTAATTCTTCAATGAAAAATATTTTTCCTTCTTGAATCTGAATAAGTCTAAAGGTTCTCACAATTTGATAACTTTCCTTTATACCAAACATGATTTTTTTATTTTTTCACAAAAATGCATGACTAGTCACTCAAAATTTTTTTTAAAATGAGCAACAAAATTGCCTTACACAATTAAATTTTATGATTAATGATAATGAAATATCCAAACAAGTGTGACATTGAAGTCCTTTAAAAATTGGTGTTCCTTACTAGAATGAAAGACGTGACAATGGATTGAATATTTTAGCATGTAAAAGTTTCAGTTCATTCAAGAAGGCTTCACCACTTGAAGCGAACAAAAGAATGTATACTTTTCCATCTGGCTTATAAATGAAACATAAATTTTTCTAAAACCATGAATCCTTTAGAAAACCAACATGTTTGACATATTGTCTATTATCCAAATATGGCATTTTAATAGATGTCAAGGTCAACTATGATGAGCTTAACATTTTTGAAGTTTATTTTAGAATGGGAAGAAGGCTCAAAATTTCAGTATCAATCCCTTTAATGACTTTCAAACTTTTAAGGCTTTAATTTTCTTATATTTTTTAAGGGTCTGGGTTGCTTTTTGTTGACCTCTATTATTTTGCTTGGCATTAGGAGTGGCTTCAAAGTTTTCCAAGTTTGCTCTAGATTGTCTTTTTTTTTTGGTTTTCACCTCAAAATGACATCATTTTTCTTTTTTGTTTTTATTTTTTTTAATTATTTCACCATGCACTTAATAGTCCAAATTTTATCCAAAATGGGTTAATAGTTTAAAAGGTAGTTGGACAGTCAAAGAAGATAGAAAACTTATAGGTTATATGGTGATTTCACAATGGAAATTCTTCAACTCAAGCATTCATGCTTGATCAAAACGAGCTTTTTAGAGCATATAACATAGCCTAGGTTTCGAGGTATTGAAAGAAATGATAAGTAGGCCTAAAATGTATTTAAGAGTGATCAAACCAAGAATCATTTCATATCATATAAAGGGTTTCCTTTAAGGCATTTGCCTTTTCATTTTCCTATGCTTGCCACTCTATCATTTTATTCCTTTTATTTCTTCTTTTAATTCTTTTTTTTTTGCTTTGTTTTTCCTTGCCTTTTTTTTATTTTCTTAATTTCTTTTTACTTTTCTTTGTAAATATCCATTTCTAATTGAGTCACTTCAAAACTTTTTGGAAACTCTTTTTATTAAACATTTGTCTCTCAACACATATGGTTCCCTTTTTATATTGGGAGTAGGACTTCACTATGTATAATTTCTTGAATATGTCCATTTTTTGCCTTCCAATTGAGAGGTGATCCTTGGTTTCGGTTCATTAAGAAAGAATTCATTAGGCTTAAAGGGGTAGCAACTAGATAATTTTCATGTTTGTAAGAAAGCAATGAAAGATTGCTATTTATCATTTCAAGCATAATCACTTAAATTGAAGAGCAATTGCTTTTAAGAAAATGAATTCAAAGAAAGGTTTTTTTTTTTTTCAAAATTTTTTTGAGATTTTTTAGTTTTCCTGACTTTTTTTTCAATTCTTTATTTTAGGCTTCCTAGTTTCTTTTACAAAATTTCTAGCCATTTTTTTAGGCTTTCCAAGTCTTTGTTTGGATTTAGCCAGTTTTTATTTTTTGTGTTTCTGTTTTTTTGTATTTTTTTATGCCTTTATAACTCATACATTAATTCGCTTTATGAAAAAAAGCACAATGCATGGAATATGTTTCATTTTAATGTGCCACTTCAAATGAAAACCCATATGACTTATTCACTTTGAGGAGCTCAATCCACTCAGATGAAAATGAAGTAAACTAGAAGACAACTTAGGCTCTATCAAATGTTCCATGATCATGATCTTATGAAGAAATAAATGCACAAATGACATGGTATTTCCATGATGAATTTGCTAATGTATGTGCAATAAAGATGATGCATACTTCCTCGAAATACAATGCATGTGCCATTTAAGTTTGATGAGAATCATATTAATTATCCATGTATATATACAAAATAAAAAGACATTTACATGAAATGTAGTGTATCTCCAATGTGAATATGATGAAATCACGTCATTTTTTAATATATGCACATGAAATGTAGTGTCCCAATATACAAGTGATGAGACATATTTATATGAAATACAATATATGAATAATAAAAACCACATGACTGTATGTACATGAAATGTAATGACTTCTAATAGGGGTGGTGAAATAGGTTCACATGAAATGCAATTTATACAATGCAAGTTTTATCAAAATTATATCATTTGTGAATCCACATGGCTTAAACACAATGTCATACTCCATGAATAATGAGATGTATGTATATATTGATGAAACATACTTATATGAAATGCATTCATATATTATATGCATGACAATATATGTTTACACAAAATGCAATGCATGTATTATGTAAATTTAATGAAATTGACAATATCATTCAAATGTGCATGAAATGATGTGTATGTACACCTTTTTATTTGAAATACGAAACATGATGAAAATGAATGCAAAAATGAGTAAATAAATTACAATGGATAAAATAACATTCAAAATCAAAATTTCTTTTCTTTTTCCTTTTAGAAAGAAACAAGAATTCAAGAAAACATTTCTTATGAAAAGAAAAAAAAAGAAATAAATAAATAAACATATAAAAAGACCAAGACTCAAAGTTTTTTTCACACTTTTACAAAGAAATTAAGAAAACCACCTTGTTTGAACAACTTTTTTTTTTTGTTCATTGGAAAATACAAAAAAATCTTTTTTTTAAAAAAATTTGAAGATACAAATTTCGGACAAAAACTAGACAAATTGAACTACATGTAAAAGGAAAATTTATTGGAAAAATGTTTTTTTTTTCTTTTGTTTTTTTTTTTCTTTCCAAAATTTTAGTTTTATTTGCATTATTATTACTCCTAAATACAAATTGTATGAGATTTCTTCATGTGTCATAATTTGGGTAATTTCTACAAAAAGGTCAACACAGCTCTACCTAAGACTAGTCCTTTAAGGCTCACTATATGTTGGGTTGGGATTTATACATCTAAAAGTTTCTAAATTGTTCCTCACATCATCATCCACTATAAACTAGTAAGGCACCTTAATCCTCACCCATGATAGGTTACAAACATAAATGATTTAATCTAAGTGGGAATGTTTCGTTAGCCATTACGGAGCTATTTACCTCACGAGAGTATAGGTGCTTTTTTTTCTCCTAAAAAGGTGAGAGTCCAGGCATAGACCTTATGCATGCAATGCACATGTGATCGCGTGTGAAGAAACATGTCAACATTTTATAACATTACAACCTTTACCCTAAATGCCCCAACATTTACTAAGAATAGTATATAAAAAATATAATAAAAAACATAAAATAAAGTATACAATAAAAATATGAATGCAATGCAAAATGTTTTTTAAGAAAATTAAAATTAAAGAAATTAAAGTAAAATATTAATTAAGACCATGAAATCAAAACTTAGGATAACACATGATCAATCTTGGCCTAACTCTCCAAAATTTTTCCAAGTGGAGTCACCTAGCTGTCATAATGGTTTTGGAGACTACTAAATGAATTTTAAAAATTTTAAAAATTGAGAGAGTCACCACCAATCCTTTTTATTAGGTGTGATTGGCTACCTAAAAATTTATGTTTTTAATAAAATCTTAAAGTTAATTAAAACTTATTAAAATGACAATTGTTCGTTTGCAAGAAACAAAGTTGGGTTCACGAGTATGGTTACATGTGGAGAAGGGCAAGCACTCCCATAATGCTATTTAAAAAAAAAGGTATCAACTGATCATGTGTTATCCCTTAATATTGATAAAAATGACCTTATAGCATTAAATTTTGTCTGAAACATTTTTAACATGATTGACCTGGACTTATTTGCAAATAGGGGCTTGAACCTTTAATATAGGGCCATTGTGTAAACCATTTAAGAGGACCATTTAGCCCATAAAGAGCCCACAAATTAACCCATTTGGAGACCCAAAGTCAACTAAAGTCAAATTTGATCAAACTTGATCAATAAAGTTAAAATTAGTCAAACAAAGTCAAAATTACACAAAACTTAGTCAAAATGGATAGAACCTAAGTTAATTCTCAAAATTCATAACCTAATTAGAATCAATGTGGTTCAAAAGTTAAAAATGGTGATTTTTAAAATACTAAAAATTTTTATGGCATTTAAGGAATTATAAAATTAGTAAAATACCTTTAGGGGTATTTTTGTAATTTGGCCTTCTCGAGGTTGAATTTTTGTGAAACTTTTCAAATATTAATTTCATAATATTTCATGATTTTTGATGCATTTGAAATCATAGTAGTACCTCATGAGGTATGAAATTAGCAAAATACATCTTTAGGGATATTTTTGTATTTTGACCTTCATGAGCTTGGATTTTCATGAAAATTTTTAGATCTCAATTCTATATATTTCATGGTGCTTTAAAATCTTGAAAATGAGAATGGAAACATTGATTTCTAAGAAAATGGCTTAAATACAAAAAAACTTTGTATTAAGGATAAAATGGTCTTTTCATATGGTTTAGGGGCTATAAAAATTTAATTTTTATAGTGAATAATGTGAACCATTAGATTTCCTATTGAATCTTGATCTAATAGCTAAAGATTTCTCTTTAAAAAAAAAAAGAAACTTTGGCCCTTGGATGAGATTTGATCTAAGAGCCTATGCTCAATAAAAAAAAGATATTTTTAAGGGTCATCTTCTTTACAATAGAGGTCTACTGAGGAAAAAAAAAGAAGGAGCTTTCTTGAAAAAAAAAAATCACAAAAGAAGAAAGGAAAGCTTGGTTGAAAAAGGCAAAAAAAAAACTCTTGAAAAAAAAAAAAAGTAACGTAAACAAAAAAAAAATGGTAGAAACATGTAAGAAAGTTTGTAGCAGAAAAATCTAAAAATAAAGCAAAAAGGAAGGTAGAAAACAAATAACATGAAGGAAACGAGTGAGGTTTTGTAAGCTGAAAAGAAAAACGTCTAGAAGGGTTTGAAAGAAGGGGTTTTAGAGAAGTAAAACTAGAAATGAAAAAGGTAAGTTTTCATGCGTTTTGTATATGATAGGATGTTGCCTTTCCTTCCTTGCATTTCATTGGCTTTATTTTTTGTTTGATTTCACAGCATCATTTACATCATTTAGGGTATGTTTGATCTTTAATTTTTTCTTCATAGTTATTTAAAAGTTTAAGACTTTAAATTGCTAAAAGGAACATAAAACCAAGAACTAACAATGAAGAAGATGAATGAGGATTTTCTAAATAAGGTAAAGTAGGAATTATGCTATTTGGGTGTCTTGCATGGGTGTGCTTGAATGGTTTAAAGCTCCCACGTTCTTTCCTTTGTATGTTGGATGTGAGGACATTTTGACATTTTTTTTTTGGTTTCTTAGTCCCAAGTGATCATTCACGAGAAAGATAGTCTAAAGGCCAAACCTTTTATCTTAAGGCCCTACCATGCATTTTTTTTTATTTTAAATTTAATAAAGGTTGTTAGCCTAACATTCTTCCTTCACAAAAAAGAATACCACTAGTTTTTTCCAAAAAGCAAGTAGTATTGTTCCTATTTTTAAAGGTATAATGTGTGTTCATGTTTTCTTTATTATTTGTCTTTTGTTGATTTGTTATTTTTGTCCACGTATGGTGCTTGTTGCCATATGATCCATTTATACTTCATTTTTCATGCCATTTTATGTTTGTGTAGATTCTTTTATCTTCTAGTCATATCCTATCTATCATCATTTATTCATTTATTTATCCATTATTCTATTCATTAACATCATATATTTTTTAAATTGTTCATTAATAATACTTCGAATACACATATATATTATTCTTGAATATTTATTAAATATATATATTTTATGTGATAATTATATGATGTAATAATATGAAGATTACAAAAAGGATTATTTAAACAAAAGGAAAAGAAAATTATAAAAACAAGCTTACTCTGAAAGTTTGCCTAGATGTTGAAGACTTTTAGAAAGGTTTATAAATTCTTAAAATTTGAACCTGAACCTACCAAAATCCCTAAACTCATTTTAAATTTTTAAGGTTTGTATGAAAACCTTTCATGAAGTAATCTGCCTCCAAATGTTGCCTAGATGTTTAGGTATTTAGGAAATTTTATTTCACTAAAAATTTTCATACATTTCCATAACTTAAAATAAATCTTTTATGTTCAAATAACAAATATAAAAATATAAAAGAATAAAAATAATAGAACAAGATTTTAAATATAAAAATACGCACCCAAACTCTACATAGATGTTGGAGAGTCTAAGTGGTCTCTTTATATTTGAAAATCAAAATTTTAAATTTGTATTTGATCATTATTGGAATATGTTTTATTTTCAAATTAATGTCTTCATTTATAATGCATATATATATGTTTTTAGAAAGGTTCGTAAATTCTTAAAATTTGAACCCAAACCTACCCCCAACCCTAAGCTCATTTTAAATTTCTAAATATTTGCATGAAAACTTTTTATGAAGTAATCTATTCTTGAATGCTACCTAGATGTTGGGGTATTTAGAAATTTTTATTTTATTAAGAATTTTCATAAATTTTCACAACTCAAAATAAATTCATTTTGTTAAAACCATGATTATAAAAATTCAAAATAATAAAAAAATAATAGGACGAGATTTTAAATATAAAAATTTGCACCCAAACTCTACCTAGATGTTGGAGAGTCTAGATGATCCTTTATATTTGAAAACCCGATTCTTAAATTCATAATTTTATCATCACCTATATATAACTTTTTTTTTAGAATAATGTGTACATTCATAATTCATATATGTTTGTTTATATTAATTTTATTATTCATTTTTTTACTACATTAAAAAGTTTTTATAAAAATTTTTAGTCTTGAACAAATAAAATTAAAATAGCATTCTGTGAAATATAATTGCTGGTACTCCGCCTAGATGTTGAAAAGTCATCAATGATTATCATCTATAAAGAATGTTATTTTATTATTTTAGAAGGAATGTTATGATAAATCTTAAATGAAAATACTATCTTCGAATTCTGCCTTTATGTCGGAGACTTTGACAGTATCTTTTTGATTTGAAGATTTTCATAACATTCTAAAATATATAAATGATTTTTTTAAACTAATTTTATTTCTTACAAACAAAGGGAATTGTAATTAAATTTCATATTAAAGACTCATTTTTATCCAGAATTACAAATAGCATATAATTAATTGGTACCAATTTTATGGGTATTGTGGGGGTGCTAATCATTCCCTATATGTAATCGACTTCTGAATCCAATATACTTTTATAGACCAAAATTATTTTTTTAATAAAGCTTTAAACTTGTTTCATTGTTTTATTAAAAGGTAAAATTTTTAGGTGACTAATCACACCCTAAAAAAGATTGATGGTGACTTCTTATATTTTTCATAATTTTTAAATTTTTACCTCTAGTGATCGAGTCTTCGAACCTATACGTTATGACAAGCTTTAGTTTTATATTTAAAATAATTTCCTTAATGTCATTTATTTTTGTAAAATTTTTTAAATATTTTATTTAGGAGTAAAATGAAAGTATTTATTTTTGAAACATTTCCTAAATTCCCCCATATCTAACCTAAATTTTAAAAAATATTCCTCCACTTAGGACTCTCATAATAATCCTCAAAATTTGACATAAAATTTCTTTATAAAAATAATTGTTAAGAAATTCTCCAATATTTAGGTAGGATCTCAAGAATTATTTTTACTTAGGAGTATTAACTTTTATTAAAAACAACTTTTCAAAATCACATTTATTAATTTATATTTTTTTAACAATAACAAAATGCAAGTGATATCTTATTAAGTAGATGGATTATGCTAATATAAATTAAAATATGCAAATGACCAATTTAATTGCATTTAACTTTATCTCTTTTTATTCTTTAATCATTATTATTTTTTGAAAAAAAATTTAATGATAAAAGAAATTTTATTTATTTATTTTTGTTGAAAAATTTTCTTTGGTTCCTAATATCTGGACAAAATTTAAGAAAATTAATCCATTGCTTAAGAAATTTTCACCATTAATTTCTAGTAGAAAAAATTAAATATACAAACATAATTAAAGATTGAAAAAGAGAGTTTTACGTAGCAAGCCCTACATATTGCAGCCCACCGAAGACATTGAATAAGCTCAAGTGAGTGGTAGGTCTGGGTAACATCTGGTCCAATGGGCAGGCAGGTTATGCGTTCGAGTCGCAGGTCACGAGTTGGATTGACCTGCTTAATGCTCTCTTCTCTTGTTTTTTTACTATAAAATCTTACTTTTTAAGGTTCATTTCAACTTTGCTAAAAAAAAAAACTCATCTTCTTCAAGTGAGAGCCAACCATTCCCCAGATACTAATGGGCCTATTACTGCGCCACCATCGTCCACGCCACCATCAATTATTGCTGGCCAGTGTCTTTTGGATCATAAATTTTCACCATAGATTCCTTTCACCTCCTTTTCTCAAATCCAGCCTCAGTGTTCCTGAAAAATCCCTATAGAGTAGCAAATTTGAGATTTTAAACTGAAAATTTAATCCTCCATTTTACCATTTTCTCGTCATCTGATCTTCTTGAAATTCTAGTATGTTACTTTCCTCTCTTTAACCTTTGTTTTCATTATTTGGATCTCCCAAAAAAAAAAAACTTGCCATCACGACTCATATAACTCTACGTTCGCCACTCTTCTATTGCTCGTTTCACCGTCTGTTACCTTCCTTGTTTCCCTTTCCTAGGCTTTGCCTAAGGTGCGAAGAAGATCCTAATTAAAGCACAGTCTGCCCAAACTGCCAAACCCCCTTCTATTTGTGTTTTAATTAAGAATTTTTTTTAATGTTTTTGGTTATGTGTTTCTTTAGATTGTGGTTTAGATGTTGTATGCTTCTTTTTGCTAGCTACTGTTGTGTCTTGCCCTGTTGTATTCTTCAGATGAGAGTGGGGTTAATCTCGATGGGTGAGGGGGTGGTTTTTGGTGATTTTGGCTTAGGTGGTGACCAGTGGCTTATAGGGGTGCTGTGTGATGGTGTTGGCAGCGGTGAGCTGACGAATGCTGTGGATGGTGTGTGGAGTTGGGAAAAGTAATTTTTTTGTGATTGATAATGGTGTAGTGGATGATGGACTGGTGATTAAGCTTTTGATCTTTGGTTTGATAGTAGCGTGTTGGGAAGTGATAATGGTGGTAGGGGGTCTTGGCTGCTTGATGGGGTTTTTGCGGCTGTGATGGTGGTAGAGCTTTTTGGTGGTTAAAATGGGTCTTTCAGCTAGTGAAAACAGTGGATCTTTGATGATGTCTTGGTTAGGAAATTGGGATTTTTTTGTTCTATGAACATTTCCTTTCTTAGCCTTGCTTCTTGGTGAAATTTTCGATTCTTCTAGAAATAAAAGTGGAGCCTAGGACTTGGCTTGGGGCCTGGTTTTTTGGAGTCTTATTGCCTTGGGCAAACAAGCTTACTGCCTTTGGTGCAGTGGGATGGTGAGGGCAGCTTGAGGAAAGAGCTATTGACTTTTCGGAAGGTCTTTTATCGATTGGTGCTAAAGGTGAATGGGTAAAAGGTAAGGGGAAAAAAAAGAGCTGGCAATAGGGGAAATTTGGGATAATGAGAAAGTCGGGTGAGAGGCCAAATTCATCTTTTTGCAATTTTTTATTTTTTATTTTTCCTTTTTTGTTTATTTTAATTTTTTAATTAATTAAAACCTAACAAAATAAACTTGGGCTTTATTATTGATTTTGGACTTTCATTGCGTTTTCAAGCTCCACTGCCTAAATTTAAATTGGTCCAAAATTGATAAATTCATTTAAAATTTTCAAAAAGACTCAAAATGAAGCATTCAAATAGGCATAAAAATCGAATAAATTTAAATCATTTCAGATAAAATTAAGTATCTATACTTATCTTATATAAGTTTTAATTCTATTCTACAGGGACTTTTATATTATAAAAGTGGTTCTCTAGGTATTAGAAATTGCATAGTATTTTTGTAAGCAATTAGAGAAAAACACCTTGTAACACTATCTTTTAGTTTATAGGTGAAGCTAAAGTGGTTTGGATAATTGTTATCGTGAGGCTAAAAAAAGATGTATAAATGGTCTTTAGGTTGGTTTGGGTAACCATTGAAAGTGTTCTTGTTGTACTTTAATTTCTTAATAGTAAAAGAACGATTTACCTCGTGGATGTATACAACTGAATCACGTAAATGCATGTATATATTTGTTTGCTTGGTTTTTTTGTTTTTTACTTTGTTATTTTTTTTAGACAATTTTCCAACATAGTAAGAGTTGAATTTTAAATTTTAATTTCTTATTAAATAGCTTAGACTTCATAATTAATACTTTTCTTTGCTATTTATCTTTTGTTTTCGATTTATCATTTATGTTTATTTATTGAGTTTATATTCAATGCACTGCTAATATATAGATTTTATATACTAACAGTAAATCAAATGATGCTATCTCATTAATGAGCAAATATCAGTCCTTAAAATAAATATATAAAAAATTAATATTTTTGAAAAAATTTACTCATTAATGAGGTAATATTATTTGATTAGCCTTATTAATAAGAAGGTTTATATTTGATACATTATCAGTGTACAGATTTTATACACTGTTATAGACACTTAATTTTATCTAGGTAAATTTTGGCTAGTTATGATGCTCTTAAAATCTGACCTCTTTCAAATCTAATATTTGTTGAATTTTGATAAGTTCTCAAAATTAATTTAGGACCAATTCGACCCAAAATGCCCCAAGGTCAAACTTGATCAAACTTAGTTAAACAAAGTCAAAATCGATCAAAATTAGTAAAATCGGATTGAATTTGGGTCAATTTTTTAAAATTCAAAGTCAAATGGGACTAATAGGGCTTGAAAATGATAATTGTGATTTTAAAGCACTGAAAACTTTGATTGCAATTTGGAAAGGGTAAAATTACTAAAATACCATTCATGGGTATTTTTGTAATTTGATCTTCTCGAAGTTGAATTTTCTTGAAAACTTTCGTATCACATTAAAATATTATTTTACGATTGTTGGTGAATCAAAAACCTAGTTTGACTTTTGGGAGGTATGAAATTACAAAAATACCCTTGTGTATTTTCATAATTTGACATTCCGAGATTGATTTTTCTCAAAATGCTTCAAATCATGGTTTTATTTTATTTCATGATTTTTAGTGTATTAAAAACCATGGTTGCACCTTGAGAGGTGTGAATTTATCAAAATATCCTTATGAGGCATTTGATTTGCGGAATCGTAGATTTTAGGAAAAAATGTGATCCTTATAAAAGTGTGATATCGAAGGTTTTTCTTTCATTTTTAAGGCATCTCGTGTTTAAATTCACTCATTTGGTTAAGGAAAATTGATGTATATTAATTCTTGAATAATTACCATAATCTTCTTGACATATATGATGATAACTTTTCATTAGCTTTTATTAATAATAAATACCCAAACGACAAACAATGCTTTTAGCAAAAAAAAAAAAACTAATATTTTTATGATTGCTATTTTTATTTATAAAATATAATCAATAAAAAAATATTAAAGATTATTTAAGGCATTTCTAGTTGAAAAACGCTTTAAATAATCCTTTTTATTATTTTAAAAGAGATTATTTAAGGTATTTTTTAAACCAAAAATGCCTTAAATAATCTTCAATATTTTTTTTAAAATGAAAGAGATGTTAAAGGCATTTTTGGACCAAGAATGCCTTAAATAATCATTTTCTTTTTTTAAAGGGCATTATTTAAGGAGGTTTTGACAAAAAAACGTCTTAAATAATGCCCTTTAAAAAAAATTGTGGTATTATTTAAGGCCTTTTTGATCCAAAAATGTCTTAAATAATGCTTTCATATTTTTTTTAAAAGGCATTATTTAAAACGTTTTTGAACAAAAAAGCCTTAAATACTATCATTTAAAAAAAATAAAAGGGATTATTTAAGGTTCATTTAGAAATGTCTTAAATAATTCATCTATAAAAATATAAAAAGATTATTTAAGGTATTTTCAATTCACAAACGCCTTAAATAATCCTTTTCTTAAAATATAAATGGATCATTTATATCGTTTCTTTAAGCAAATGCCTTAAATGATCATTTTTAAATGTTCATTTCCCATGCTTGAACATTGAAAAACCAAATGACTAATACAGTGAACGATAAAAAGCTATATTACATGTAAACCTCTAAACCATCAACCCATTTAGTTTGCCTTTTAGTTTCATCATCTCTCTCATTGTCACTGACTGTTAACCACTCAATGTTATCGCACCTTTTTTTTTACTAGTATATGCATTTATTATTCTTTTTGGTATAAATTTTCTAGTTCAATATAAGTATTTTTTTTCTTTCCTTATTATATATATTTTGTGTTTTTATGCATATTCCATAATCACCTATATGGCCCAACTGCCTTTCATTGCTTGCATGGTGTTTTTTTTTTGTTTGGTTTAAGTATTGTGGTTTGCTGAATGGTTTTTTGGAAATTAGTTGCTATATTTGTACTCATCATTTGGTTTGCATGGAACTCTTATTTAAAGTGGGAATCAATATATGGCTTGTACCCATAAAATATTATTGGACATAAGATGTTTTATGTATATTGGTGTAGTAATTATAGTGGATATTGATTATTTTTTATTATGTGATATTTAGAGAGACAGTTTGGTGTATCTCGTATAATTATGATCAAAATTACAGGGATTATAGAATCCAAAGAATATATGTCTCATGTTATTGGACATGACACACCCATAGTGAAAAAAAGAAAAGCAAGGGGATGTGGTAAACAAATTAAAGTGAGTGTCATAAAATTTCACATTGACTTCAATCAAAGTGGACAACCTGTGTTAGACAGAGCTGCCAAGTTGGCTAGTCACATTGGAGTGGTCATCCATAGTAGTATTTCTATTGCGTACCATAATTGACGACAAGTTCCTAATAAAGAAAAATGATTATATATGGGAGATGATTATGGTATGTTTATTCAACAATATCCAAAAATTTGTTTCTGGTTGGAAATTTAATTGAAATTAATATGTTCATACCAATTGATTTAATATTAGGAATGATTTGACATCTCAAATGAGTATAAAAATCTTATGTTGCAATCAGCTAGGAAATCATTGAGAGACTTTAAAAATAGATTGACAACCTAATATATTTTATCATTCATTGATAATAGTGATTTGTGGGCTGATCCTCCATCATTATATACAGATGTTATCAGTTATTAATAGTGGACACATTTTATTCGAGATCGTCTATCAGAAGAATTCTCGATATGCATACCCATTTTGCTAAGTGTTTATAATATTTTGTGTAATATATTCGATATCTTAATATGTGATTTACCTTATTTCCCTTTTTTTAGAAAAAATCAAAGAACAACAAAAGATCATTCGGTCCAAGTAAGTATCACCATCAAACATCGAGAAAGGGTTATGCAAACGTCAAACATGATATTATAAGTATTCACTCGTGTGTTTTATAATAATATATGAATATTTATGAATATTCGATTAATAGATCCTGATTCTTATTTCACCTTAATTTATCAAGAATCATCTAGCTCTTGAATCAAAGTTCCTAGATAGGATGTGTGGAAACATAGACATATGCAGAAGGATGGATCATTCACAAATGATGCAACCAAAGAAATGAGTAAAAATATAGTATGCATAACTGATCAATTTATTTCATATGATTAGCTTTGTGCTTGTATGGATGATTATATATTGTATAACCTTGTTGTTACATGCCATCTTATTATGTTTCAGGATGAATTTGCTATTAAATTTGAATTCGATGAACTGCCAACTAGTTATGGTGAAGATCGATTGTCTTTAGCATTAGGATTGAAAAAAAGACATGGTCGAGTTCATAGGATTGGTAGATTTGTGTTGCCGTCAAAGTTCTTTAGTAATCAACCCAAACCCCTTCCAATGAAAAATGCAAAATATGAAGCAATCATTTAGCAACAACAACAAAGATTTGATGAGGAAGAGCAATGCCTGAATGATAAATAGCAATGACTCACAGCTTTAGAGGTAATGTTGGTAGCAATGCAATTTAATATGCCTGGAAGGCAGTTAGTTACTAACATCTAATAGGAACAAGCTTTCGCAAATCAATTTTTACAGCAAACCCAAACTCTAATAATAATCATTATTTTCATTTTATTTATTCATTTAATATTTATTTGTATTTTATATTTATTGATTTGATTTTAATACTTATATTTCATTATCTACTATAATAGGATGTTGGGACTTGGAGGATGACCCCTGTTGAGGCTACCATAGATGCGTTATCTAATTATGCACTTGATCATTTATCCAGAGGAAACGTCATTACCGTTGAGTTCGAGGATGAGTTATTTTATCATCCATCTATTTTTTATGTAAAAGGGCCTGAGAATGAGGCATTTTGTACCTTGCATGAAATCTTAGCTTCTGATATTGTTGCCTATATAAGTTTAGCTTATTAATTAATTTAAATATTCATAGTCAATATATAGTATTCTTTATCAGAGTGTATTATTTACTTGTACTGTTGATTGTTAACGTGCAACTTTCTATATAGAAAGATCAAAGTAAGACAAATGACCCATAGATTCAGATTCAATGACCCAAATGTGATTAGTCAGGAGAATGGCACTGTCCTTATTTATGGTCGTCTTGTGGGTCAATGCATGCAAAAATGGGCTGATTATTTTTTGGTGCCTTATAATGCTATGTAAGTTCTATTCGTCCAACAATAATTCCAACATTTACATCTAATATGATGCATAATATTTGTATATCATGTCTTTTATTTTACAGGTGTCATTGGTAGCTTATTGTAATTGATACTAATTTTTGGATGCCATACTTATTTAACTTTGCTCAACCAATGGTGATGCCCAACCCTGATATTAGTACTTTAATTAAAAGGTATTAATCAGAGTTAGTTAGATGTATATTGTGTTTCTTCATAATGACTTGTATTTTGCATTTACTATTGTTTTTCTATTCAATTTAGGGGAATGATTGTAGTTGATAAGAAAGCAAAGATAAATTAGGTGTCATTACTGGTAAATGTGAAATAAATTCTTTTATGCTGACTTTGTTTAGATATATGTTTCTAAACTCAAATGTTATTTTTCAGGTACCTCGTAAACTATAAGTTACCAAATGTGGATATTATGTCCTTTATTTTCTGAGAGAGATAGTTTTATATGATTTTATAAGCACACAATTCAAGGTTAGTATTAATTCTATACAATAGTAATATCTTTCAACAAAAAAAACTAAACTTTATGCTTGTTTAATAACATTGACATCAGATTTTTTGTGTATAGTGGGAGAGTAAAAGAAGCTTCACAAAATATGAACTTGATGAAGTCCATAAAGAGTGGTTTGATTATGTATTATCATTCGTTACTCCTTGAGGTTGGAGAATGTTGATTGGTTGTAAATATATGCATTAAATTGGTTTGCGTATTTTTGTAAAGGAATTTTGGTTGGATATTTTTTAATCTTCGAGTAGCAGTATCAATCCATCATTATTGGTATATATTTGTTTTACATCAATTGCATTATATGAAGAAACATGGAATTTCTAGGCACTAATATGTGAAATATACTTTTAAATGCCAATCTTATTAGTTATAAATCCAAATTGTGGCATAATATTAAAGTATTACGATGTTCATAATTTAAATACAAAAATGAAATTCATAGTATCACAGTCCCAAATATGATTCACATAAGTACGATATCTGTTATAAATAAACCCATGTTTAACATGTCACATTATTTACATATTTACAACTTTCCCTTTCCTGCGTTAATTAAATAAATAGGTTTATAAAATTATACAATAAATCTGTATACAAAATGTAGTGCGATCTACACGTGTCTAGGAGAAGAAAAGTCAAACGATGGCCGTTATGCACTATGTTCGTTTAATTGTTTTTGAATGTAATTACTTCTAAATACAGTCGGCATCGTAAAGAAAAATTCAACTTAGTGATTTTCTTTCAACATGTACTCACCAACAGCGAGTATTTCATCAAACGTGAATTTGTCGAGTTGCATTATTTCATTAAAAAGTGACTTTCTTCTATCTATATTCTTGACTTTGTCTAGAAGTAAGCTGAAATTTCCTTCATCACATTCACAGCCCTATTATATGAAGCACCAATATTGCTAATCTGATGCACCAACTCAACGATTGGTCCATCCTTACTCCTAGAATGCTTTTTGCCTGACAAAGTTATCCTGGCATTGCTTGGAGTAGCAAAACCAATTTCATCTTCATCATCTCCTCTTTTTGCATTTTCTTTAGGGTTGATATCAAACTCAAGAGAGAAGTAAGCATCTTCATTAGCATTCAATGATTTAACTGCATCAGCTACTATTTTGGCTCGTTGACTAGTTGCTTTATCAAATCTAAATATAATTTTAAAATCATAAAAAAATCAGAAAGGTTTATTCTTTAACCCTTTGGCATGTGGGTGTGATTGGCATAAGTTAAAGCAAATACGAATCAAATTAAACCCATAAAAAAAACATAAAAAATATAGATAAACCATAATATAATATTAAAAAACTTACTCGAACCCACTCATTAAATACTTTTTTTTCAGCTGTGATACTTTTTCTTGATCATTCCACCCAAATCCACTAGAATTTTTCATATTGCAATTTGTGTGATATTGTCTCTTAAGTAGCTTAACCTTGGATTCGATATGGGGGGTGGCTTTAAGTAGGAATGATTTGCTCCAGCATTTGTTCAATGTAACCTAGATATCCGATGTGGAATGTCCTATTATCTGCTCTCTATCTAGGATCTTTAGCCAAAGAATGTAGGCATTGAACCAGATGAAAATCTTCATCTCAAGTCCATGAATGGTTACTGACACTCCAGTTGTCCAATCTTCTTCTAGAGATGCCTCGAATTGATTGTGATGGACTGGTGTGCGATGAAGAGATGTTCAATTCCTAATTACATGGCTAGATATTATGAAACAATATTAATATTGTAAATTAAAAACAATCAAGGGAATGAAATAAATGAATACACATGGAAAAAAACCAAAGAAGTGTGTACTCCAAATTGTAATAGTCATTCGACAATCAATGAATGCCTAAATATATTGTAAAGATATATTCAACATTGATATAAAACAAATTATTAGATTCACTCAAACATATATAATAAAAACTATTGGGTAAACAAATAATAAAATACAAAACATATCTATAATATTATTATCCCTATATTGCAACCAATGGGTGAACATTTCATTAGTTAGATTATCTCTAAACTGAGTTCAAGAATCAGATGGCTCAACATGCGTAATCAAATCTTGATGTTCAGATTCATCTGGTTGAAAAATACTTCCTTCAGCATCATCCATTTCAATAGTCTCAAAACCCATTTTAGACCTAATAAAATTATAGAGAATGTAATAAGCAAAAATGATTCTACACTATGTCTTAATTAAATAAAATGACTTTTCCCTTAAAATTGCCCATCTAGCTTTCAATATACTAAAACATCTCTTGATATATTTCTTGCTTGAGAGTGTTTCATATTAAAATATTCCTATAGGGTCATTGGTTGGAGTCCTGCCCTTCAGTCACTAAGATGATATTATTGACCTTTTATAAAGTGCTAAGAATATTGCCCTATTTGTGTATCTGGCATTACAAAAATAGTAATTACCTATTAGAACACTCAACAACATTAAAAAAAATGGAAATAAGGTGTCTCAACATTAACATTATACGAACATACTAAAAATAATACCCTATGGGATCCTTAACCCATTCCTATGTATAATGGCATCTTTTAACACTCTGCCATCTGTTGTAGAACCTTCTTATCCTGGTAGAACATATATGAATTGCATATATGGGGTGCAAACACCAAGGACATGATATTAGTAATTTCATTTTTCTTAATCCTATATCTGGTCTGTTAACTGCGTCTACGTTGACTTTGATGTATGTTTCATCTAAAGCACCGAAACAACCCTTGAACCATTTTCATCTATTATCTATTGAATTTTTTTATACAAGTTTGGGCTTTTAAAATAATAGCTTATGTAATCTTAAAACAGAATTCAACATAGGATGGAATTATCTACTAATCATATCTCTAGATCTAGCCACTTGATGCTTCATAACCCTATTTTTTGTATGATAGGCAATGATGTAAATGAAGCTAATTACTAGTTCTTTTATTGGCATATGTTTAGATGGTTGTAACCCCTTTCTGTTTTAAGCAAATGACATAATTTTGCAAAAGCTTTCCTGTCCATTCTTGTATTATCTAGACACTATATATCTTTGTAAAAAACCATTGTGTTTAAGTTTAACTTCCTAATACATAGCCTATAATAAGCTGTTCCACCATAAGATAGTCTACATTATTTTCTTGCATTAATATTTAATAAAGTTACAACAACAAAACATAACAAATGCAACAAAGTCTCCATCTGGTTTAAATGCATCATAAGTAATGTAACCAATTGCATCTTTCTTCTTAGTGATAAACCAGCCATAACTATTTAGAAGACAAATATCGTTAAAGTTGAAAATATAATGGAAAGCAAATCTTGGCACATGGTAGATGTAATCTATCAAACATCATCAAATAAAATATAAATCAAAAACAAAATATTAGAAGATTGGAAGGAGCTAAAACAAATTAACCACAAACAAAGTGTTTATATTAGAAAATTAAATCCATATCTAAACAACATCTAAAAAATGAAAAATAAGTTTAATGGAAAGCAACATCAATTATACACCATCACTCATAAAGTATACACATTGTTTCATGTAAAAAATAAAGATAAACTTAACAGGACGAAGATTAAATGACGGATGAGAAAGCTGATATTTTTTCAAAAAGAAAAGTAAATGTTATGAGTTAAGATTTGTTGAAATATAAATTAGAAATATATTGGTTATTGAAACGTGAAGAAGACATTGAATAAAGCATTCGATATATACAAATGCCATATTTGATACAAATTATAGGCTCTTCTTTCTCACGATTAGAGATTAAAATGTTCATACTGTCATAACAGATCATCGAGAGGGAAAAAAATTTAATATGGGGCAATTAAGGCGGTTGTAGGAAAAAACACCTCAAATGATAATTATTTAATGTGGTTTTTTCTTAAGAAAACCCTTAATCATTTGCTTATAGGTATTTCTAAATAGGACCATGTTATAACACTCTGATCAATGTAAATAAAAAGATTTATTTTAAATTATCAATTAAGGCGTTTCAATTAGGAAAATGCCTTAAATAATTGAGGCAAGGATTATTTTAGGCATTTAAGAAGTAAACACCATATTTGATGATCATTTAAGACGTTTCTAGAGGAAAAATGCCTTAAATGATAATCATTTATGGTGTTTCTTCAACAAAAACACCTTAAATGATGGATTACAATAAAAAGAAAATGAAATATTTGATGATCATTTAAAACATTTATGGGGGAAAAAGCCTTAAATGATGGATTGCAATAAAAAATAAAACAAAATATTTGATGATCATTTAAGGCGCTTCTTAATGCAAAACATCATTAATTGTAATAAAAAAAGTTTTTTAGTTAAAAAAAATATACAACTAAGTTGTAGTCATTTCCAAACATACTTTTCAAAAGGGTTATGGCTATTTCATAATTTTTTATTCAAGTTAAATTTGAAAATAACTCAACTTTCCCTTTGAAGTCCTAGAATACCACAAGGAGAAGTGGGTCTCTGATTATGGGACTTCTGGTACTATTGAAAATCTATCACTTTCACTCATAATCGAATTACCTTGAACCAAATGTGGGAATCAAATACCCACTATCAAGATTTCGGGAGAAAATTTATGGATTCTCCCAAACCAAATGCCCTTTTAGGGGTATTTTTATAATTTGACCTTTTCGATGTTAGTTTTTAATTAAACACTCCAGATTATTTGATGAGTTTTGGTGCATTAAAAACTTTGATCCCACATAAAAAGATGTGAAATTACTAAAATGCCTTTAAGGGGTAATTTCATAATTTGACCTTACAGAGGTCAATTTTTCATGAAAACTTTCATATCATAATTTCATACTATTTGAGGATTTTTGGTGCTTTAAGATCAGAAAAATAAAGAAGAGATCATATTTCTCCGAGAAAATTGCTTAGAAACAAAAAATTTCTAACAAGGGGTAAATTACACTTTTTACTTGGTTCCAACAACATTAAAAATGCAACCTTTAGCTGTAAACATTCTTAACCATGAGATGATTGTAGAGGGTTGGATCCAATGGTGCAAGTTGGCTCATTGTAAGGAAAACATGGGAGAAAGGATGGCCATTAGATGATTTTTTAATCTAAGAGTTTCCATGGCTTGTGCATGAGATATTTTTTCATGAGAGGGGGACTGAAAGAAAAAAAGAGGCATAAAGGGAGAGGAATAGCAGGGGTGTGAAAAAAATGAAAAAAATTAAAGGCTTGCTTGCTTGGAGGTATAATTTATTTTTTGCATTTCTTGCATTTCATCACATTCCATTGCATTGTCATATTGATTTCTTTATTTTTTTATTTTTTTTGAAAAGAATTCATGATTGTTTATGTCCTTAACTTCAAAACTAATCTAAAAACTCAATCAACTAATCCATAGCTTGATTGGAGACAAGAGATCAAAGATAATAAATGAAATCCATCATTAAAGTCATTGGAAGGTTCGACCAGGCTCCCATCAACCATGGCCAAACCTTCTTTTTGTTCCTTTTGATGATTTTCTTGCTTCTAAATAATGTTTATGATGGTTAGTTTGTTAGTTTTGTTAGTCTTGAATTGATCCTTATTTTGAAATGATAAAACATTAAGCTAAATAAGCTTGATCAAAATTTTGAAAAAGATTTATTTAGTACATGTTCTTAAGTTCTATATTTTGGTACTAAACAAATAATATGATTTTCAAAGTTTAAACAAACCTTTCTTTATGTTTTCTTATTTCTCAAATCAAAAGTATCTTTAAACATTTATATTTGAGCATAAATGAAAGTCCAATTATTATTTTTTAATGTGAACTTATTCATTTTGGACTCAATACAATTTTAATAATATTGGTTTTGAGAAATAGATTAACTTAAGAAAGTTGTTTTACAAGAACAAAGTTTTCTAACATTGAACTTGTTTTATTTTTTTGTATTAATTCACAAAGTTTTAATATTTGAATTTTACATGGTTGAAAAGCTCTTTGAGTCTAATTTCTAATGGATTAAACAAAATCAAAATCCAACTTTTCTAAGAAAAGATTTTGAATTTTTACTAGACACTTTGCAGTTGTCTAAAAACTGCACAAAGGGTAGTTTTGAAAATTCATTATAATTCATACACATTGAATTAGGTGATGAATTTTATATGGATAGAAACCCTTTAAGTCTAGTTTCTAAATCTTTAAACGATTTGTGATTTGGATTTGTATAACTTAAGATATGATCAAAATGAGTGAGTAAAGTACAAAATAGGAGACATTCACCTAAATGGATAGGATCGATCTCTTCAGGGAGGGGATCGATTGATTTTTGTTACAAAATGCAAGTTAGTGCTCTTAGTTGAAGAATGGATTGATCACCCCATTGAACCAATTGATCACCTCAAGGAAGGATCGATTGGATAGGCATTTTCAAAGGCATAATTGGTTTCAAAACATGAACCAATCAATCACCTCATGGAAGGGATTGATTGGGTCATGATTTTCAAAGGCATAAATGGCACCTAAACATGAGCCAATCGATCCCCTCATGGAAGGGATCGATCAAGACTAGGCAAAATCACTCCAATGGCTAATTTTTCATGCTTTCAATGGGCATTTTCTTTTTCCAAGCTTTCCCAATTTCTAGCTCTTCAATTTCTCTATATATTGGTCAGTCCAACACAAAGAGAAGGTTGATGAATAAAGAGAGTAAGATCAAACAAGTCATATTTTCATTCTTTCAAAAAAATCAAGTATTTTAGAGCTTAAATTCAATATCCTTTGTATTTGTTGTAGCCAAATCATTGTTGTTGTTCATTCATAAAATTTTTTTGTATTTCATGAGGCAAACACTTAACCTTAGAGGTATTTTAGTTTACAAAAATTATTTGGGTTATTTTGTAAGCAAAAGGTGAGGTATCCTCTTGATATTATAAAGGTTGCTATCTAAGCCTTAAGAAAAAAATAGATATTTAGTACAAGATAGGTTTGTATCTTGTAATTATTTTTCTTCAATTAGTGGATTAAAGCCTTAGAGTGGACAACCAAGAGAGAGGAGATAGGTTCCTTGTGAAGAAGGATCAAACTTCTATAAATTTTTTTATTTTATCTCTCTATCTCTATCTTTTTACCTTGCATTTGGTTTAAAATTATCAATTTATTATTATTTGCATCATATTTTGATATTGTTTTTAATTTTCCATTCAATTACTTTGAAATCATTGTTTAGGAAGAATTTGAAGAAATCCAATTCACCCCTTCTTGGTTCACCATTTCACTTATAAAGCTAACAATTGGTGTCAGAGCTTTGGTTTCTTTTTATAGGTTTAACCACCTTGAGTAAAGATCCTATGGCTCAATTTAGGTTTTAAGATGGTGAGGAAATCCTCAAAGCTCTCATGTTCGATAAATATAAATTTTGTAAATAGAGAAAGAGGATGAAGGTGTTCATAATGGCCCATGATTTTAAAGCTTGGAATGTGTGAGAGAAAGGGATTAGAATTCCTTCAAATGATGTAAATTATATGAGGCAAGTGATGAATGATGCCAAGGAAAAGTGCTTATTTTATGGAGCTCTTGACTCCCACAACTTCAACTTGATCTCAAATTGCTCCACTTTAAATGAAAGATGGAGGAAGTTGGATGAGCTACATGAAAGACAAATTTTCAACCAAAATGCATCATGTCTCATGGCTCTTGAAGAGCCTAAGGTAAACTCTAACTTAATTGATTCAAATTCATATACTTTTGATAAATTGCAAGATGCCTTTGATGAGTTAGATATTGAATTTGAGTCAATGAGAATGAAATACAAGAAAATGATTTCAAAAATTGAATGTTGAAAATGAATTTTTGATAAATGCAAAAAATATTTTGGAAAAAGAAAATAAAAAATTGAAAATAGATTTTGAAACCTCTCAAAGTAGAAATGAATTTCTAGAAAAAGAAAATATTGTTTTGAAAAAAAATTTTAATGAATGGATGAATGAAAAACAAAAGCTTTTAAAGAGTTAATTAAGTACTAAATGGATTAAATGCAATTTTTGTAGTTTTCATGGTCATACTACACATACTTGTCCTATAAAGAGAAAAGTTCCATTTAGAATTAGGCAAGTATGGGTTCCAAAAAGAACAAAAGACTCGGTGACTAACTTTTAAGGACCCAAAGCAATTTAGGTACCAAAAATCAAATGAGCATTATCTCTTGTAGGTGTGATAGAGCAAAGAGCTACATTGTGATTTCAAGGAATGGAACTCTAGACATACAATGGGTATGAGTAACCTTTAAATGTTTATTTGAAGAGAATTTTAATTTGGTTACCTATTCTTGATGAAATTTGAATGCTTGATTGATTATGCAAAATTTGGTTGACATTGATTACAAGACATATGTTGCATAATATTGAAAAAATGTGAGCTTGAATTGAATATGCATTTGTTTTGTTCTTAAATATATTTGAGATGCTTGTTGAAATTGATTATGGTGTTAAATTGCTTGAGCATAATTTTGTTGATGAATTTCTTATTGATGCATGGTGTGATTATTTATGTGCTTAATTGTTTTCATATTTATGCACAAACTTAGGGGGAGCATACAAAGCTTAATGAATTTAAATTTTTTAAATTTTGCTTTGAAAATGATTTTTGCAAAAGTCAAGCTTAAAAATATGAAAATTTATTTTAACAAGTTTTTAATTGTAAAATGAATTTAAATATCTTGAATTCAATAATTTAAACTTGCTTAAACAAAGAAAACTTGAGAACTTGCATTAGTTGTAATTTTTCATAGTGTTATATGCAAGTTTCAAAGGATTTTAAAGCTCAAAATTTTAAATTTTGTTTTTGAACAATTATGGGCATAAAAACCATTTGGACTTTTTTAAAGTTTGATATAAAATTTTTCTAAATGGTTTGAAGAGCTTAAATGTGAGTTTAAACATATTTTCCCATCTTGATAGCCTTTTTCAAGGAAATATGGGGATTAAGAGTTGATTTTTTAATTTCCTTGTTTCTATTGCCAATGATCACTTGAACAACTTTGTTTTCTCATTTGAAATTTGTTGGAATGGTTCAAGTTAGTTAAAAATGAGTTTGACTAGTTTTGAGATTTATTAAGGTATTTTTCAAGCAAAAATGAGTTTTTAAGTGCAAAAATCCAAATCCTAGACATATTAAGCTTTGAATGATTTATCCTATGGTATTTTGCATAAATATACTTGTTTGAATGATGTTGGCATAATGGAAATGATTTTGTGATTTTGTATACATATTAATTTGTGGTTGTTGAACATGCCTATATGACCATGATGTTCAAAATTGGTTAACTTGTTTATAATGCTTGGATCATGTGAAAATTTTTTTAAACTTGATTGTTATATTCTAAATTGTTATAACTCTTGATTTGTAAATTGATGAATGTTTTGTGCTTAAGTGATATATATTGATTCATTGTTCATTTATGATCTTGGTCAAGATATGTGCTCATATGATCATTGATTAAACTTGACCTTAATCCTTATAATTTGAAAGTGCTTAAATTTTTTATCTCTTGATTTTTAAAATGTTCGTAAATATACTTGCTCGTGTGCTAAATTGATTTATTAATTTTGTAAAATATTTTGGATCTTGTGCTTAATTGTTTTATCCCTTAATTTTTTTTTGAGTTGATGAACTAATTTTTTTTAAATGATATATGTTGTTAGTTCATCTATTGTTCTTGTCAAGTATGTGCATATATGATAAATATGATTTTTCTTGACTTAACATGGTTGCAATATGACTTAAGTAAATGATTTTCTTATGATGCTTATTTTTAGCTTAAGTCATTATTGATTATGACATATAATTTGTGTAGACATGTTTATGCTTTTGTGCTAAAATTTTCTTGAATATGTTTTTTATGATAAATATGTGTTCCTTGAGTTTTTAGTTTTCATATGGCCTAAAATTTATTTTAACATATTCTTTGGTGATTTCTTGAATATATATGAATATTGAATATGTCTATTTTGTATTCATAAATGATCTAAAAGGTTTGATTTTTGCACATTACATGAGAACTTTTGCTTTAGTGCCATTCTTGTGCTATTTGATATTTAAATTGATATATGGCCTCTAGCTTAAGTATATATCTCCCTTGTAATTGGCAACATGTGCTTAGAGAATAAATTTTCTTTTGCCTATAATGACTTACAATATGAAATTGTTTTCTAACAATTGGTATAATTTTTATCAATTAATTTTCTTGATGCTATTAATGAACATTTCTTTGTCAAGAATTTTTTCTAAGTCTATGCTAAGAGAACTTAAAGTGAGCATGAATGAGCCTACATTTTTTAAATTTCAAATGGAGCAAGCAAAGCAAGTCATCTTCATCAATCAAGCACAAGTACATTAAAGACTAGCTCAAATGATGTGGAATGGAGGATTCAAAGCCTCACTCAATTACAATGAGCACAACAACATAGCTTGATAAAGATGGAGGTAATTGTATTAATCCATGCTATATGCCTATGATTTACAATGTTTAATGCATGATTTGATAAATGCTTGCTTTGATATGTGTAAAAATGAGATATTATGTTTGAATTTGTGAACACTTTGTAGAAATTAATCACCAAGCTACTTGATAGAATTTGTTTTAACTTTGTTAAATGCTTGGATTGATTAATATTCATGCCTAGTTCTTGATTACTTTGATTAATAGTTTTTATTGCATGAATATTTGTTTGACTCTTTGAACATGGATATGAGTTGAATATATTGATTTTTTTATCTTTCAATTGCCTTGACTCATGGATTATGAACTTACAATTTTGAAACTTTATATACATGTTCATTGACTGAGTCCATTGAGATAGCATGTACCACATTATATCTTTGTATCTCTATTGGTATATTGCTATATGTGATTTGAATTTTTTTTTTTTTTTTTGCATATGATTGTATGATTTTGATTGAAAAATATGTTTGAACTATATTTATGTACTTGTATATGTTTAGATTAAGAATATTACTTTGCATTGAAATAATTTGGATTATAATTGAATAACTATGCTTTCATTGTTTCTTTGCTATAGCATATGTGCTCATCATGTTTGAAAAATCATGTTTATATAATTTTTGTTAGGACATGATGATTGAACCTCATTACTCATTAATACCTATGATTTATTATATACATATGAGCTTTTGGTTCTTGTTTGGATATGATAGCTTATGAAAGATTACTATTACCATTATGCATGTATTGAATGAATCTTTCATATGTTTGAAGTTTGTGTGCTCTATGAAAGTTGTTGAATAAAATTACTAAAAACTGGTATTAAAACTGCTAAAGAATTTTTTTAACTTTCATGGACACTTATTTATGCCTATCCTTGATATAGCTTATACCTTTTATGCAAAATTGTGTGTGCTTTAAATTGATTAATCCTTATTTTGAGAAGGAAGAGAAATCTTAGAATACAATTTCGCTTGATTAGTTTTGCGATAATAATTGGTATGTTTTGTGATAACATATTTTTAGCAATTAGTATCTTTAACAATTAGTATGAGCTTGTATGCATGTGCTTGAATTTATGCTAAATTGCTATTGATGTTTTAGGTTCTAAGCATATCTTAGGATAACATGATTTATGAGTAGATTGTATATCATTCATTATCCTTTGCTCATAAATTTCATATCGTAAATTTCACGACTTGTACTAAAATGTTAAAATTGGATACACCTATGCTTTTGTGCTTGAATATATGTACGTGAACTTCATTGTGCATTTTATACTTGATTACATGCATTTAGAATACTCTTGATATTATTGGTATTAAGCATTTTGTCCTATGCCTTGAATTGATCTCTCTTTCTTTTGAAATAACAAAAAGGGGGAGAGAGTTTAGAGATATTTCTTTTTGTATGTTTATAGCAATTGATATAGGAGCTTAAACTTTTGGTATAAAGAGTATAAACAAAAAGGAGGAGAAATGTTTTATGAATATATTTATTAATGATGCCTTTTTGTGTTTATTTGCTCATTAATATGCTCATGTCATTTTGCTATGACAAAAAAAGAGAGAAATATCATATGGAAAAATTTGCCTGTGCTTAACATCATGTGTTTGATTGTGCTTATTTCATATATTTGACTAACAAATGTTTGTTGAGTTATGTTGGATTAGGATGCATAAATTGAGGGAGAGTTTTGCCATGCATTGTTTAAAGGGGAGTTTTTAAAAATTTTAAATATTTCAAAGAAAGTTTTTCATCAATCAAATTTATCTTTAAGTTTTGTCATATCAAAAAGGGAGAGACTATTAGCCTTGAATTGATCCTTATTTTTAAATGACAAAACATTAAGCTAAATAAGCTTGATCAAGATTTTGAAAAAGATTTATTTAGTACATGTTCTTAAGTTCTATGTTTTAGTACTAAATAAATAATATGATTTTCAAAGTTTAAATAAACCTTTCTTTATGTTTTCTTATTTCTAAAAAAAAAAACAAACTATCATTAAACATTTTTTATTTGTGTTTAAATGAAAGTCCAATTGTTGTTTTTAATGTGAACTTATTCATTTTAGACTCAATACAATTTGATAATATTAGTTTTGAGAAATAAATTAACTTAAGAAAGTTATTTTACAAGAACAAAGTTTTCCAACATTGAATTTGTTTTATTTTTCTGTGTTAATTCACAAAGCTTTAATATTTGAATTTTATATGGCTGGAAAGCTCTTTGAGTCTACTTTTTAAAGAATTAAACAAAATCAAAATCCAAATTTTCTAAGAAAAGATTTTGAATTTTTACTAGACACTTTGCAGATGTCTAAAAACTGCACAAGGGATAGATTTAAAAATTCACTATAATTTGTGCAAAATGAATTAGGTGATGAATTTTATATGGATAGAAAGTTCTTTAAGTCTAGTTTCTAAATTTTTAAATGGTTTGTGATTTAGATTTCTATAACTCAAGATATGATCAAATTAGTGAGTAAAGTGCAAAATAAGATACATTCATCTAGATGGATAGGATCTATCACCTTAGTGAAGGGATCGATTGATTTTTCTTATAGAATGCAGGTTGGTGCTCCTAGTTGAAGAAAGGATCAATCAACCTATGTAGGGGATCTATCACCCCCTTGAACCAATCGATCCTCTCAAGAAAGGGATTGATCAGATAGGCATTTTCAAAGGCATAATTGGTTCCAAAACATGAACCATTCGATCACCTCATGGAAGGGATCGATCGAGTCATGATTTTCAAAGGTGTAATGGCACCTAAACATGAACCAATCGATCCCCTCACAAAAGAGATTGATCGATTCTAGGCAAAATCTCTCCAATGGCTACTTTTTCATGCTTCAAACGAGCATTTTCTTCTTCCAAGCTTCCCCAATGGCTAGCTCTTCAATTTTTCTATATATTGGCTACTCCAACACACCAAGAAGGTTGATGAATTAATAGAGCAAGATCAAACAAGTCATATTTTCATTCTCTCAAAGAAATCAAGAGTTTTAGAGCTTAAATTCAATATCCTTTGCATTTGCTGTATCCAAATCATTGTAATTGTTCATTCATCAATTTTCTTGGTACTTCATTAGGCAAACACTCAACCTGAGAGGCATTTGAGTTTGTAAAAATTATTTGAGTTATCTTGTAAGCAAGAGGTGAGGTATCCTCTTGATATTATAAGGGTAGAGTTTGCTATCTAAGCCTTAAGAAAAATATAGAGATTTAGTACAAGATAAGTTTGTATCTTGTAAAATTTTTTCTTTAATTAGTGGAATAAGGCCTTGGTGTGGCCAACCAAGAGAGAGGACATAGGTTTCTTGTGGAGAAAGACTGAACCTCTATAAATCTTTGTGTTTGATCTCTTTATCGCTATCTCTTTACCTTGCATTTGGTTTAAAATTATCAATTATATTGTTATTTGCATCATATTTTGATATTGTTTTTAATTTTTCATTCAATTGATTTGAAATCATTGCTTGAGAAGAATTTGGAGAAACCCAATTCACCTCTCTCTTGGATCACCATCTCACCTATAAAGCTAACAAGTTTATTTGTTCTTTACATGAATTTTGATTAATTAGTGATTTGTGTTTGGTGTTTGGCTATATATCCATGGTTTTCTTACTATTAGTTCATCATATGTTTGATAAAATTTCTCATGATGTAAATGTCTTCATATCACGCTTCTACAAGTGCTTGATGCAACATTTGGTTATGTGTTATGTTAAAGCATTATGGGGATGCTTGCATTCATATGTGTTTGCCTATGTTCTTTCATTGTTCTTTAAAATTTCAAAGTGTTTGATCAAATTTCAAATGAATAAAATGATAGTTTAGAAGGCTTTTTGTTGATTTTATGTCTATTTACATGAATTTTTAAAATAAAAAAAAAAAAGTTGAACAAGTCATTGATTTTTTTTAAATTCTGATTTTCATCTAATTTTATCTCATTGTCCCTTGCATGTTTTGTTTATAACTTATTTCTTAAATTTGCCCTATTTTGTATTTTTTGCTCATTTATTTACCGAGTACCCATATTTACATTTTTACTTATGGCATTTTTGTTATTTGTTTTCATCACATGTATTTTCTGTAAAACCTTAAACCTAAACTATAAACCCTAAATCTAAACTTAAACCCTAAACCTAAACCTACACCTTAAACCCTAACCTAAACTCTAAATCACAAACCTAAACCCTAACCCTAAACTCTCAACTTAAAACCTAAATCTCAAACCCTAAACAAAACCCTAAACCCTAACCTAGCCCTAAACCAACCAAAACCTTAAACCAAATCCCAAAATTGTTCCCTAGATCCTAAACCTACCACAAACCCTAAAACCCGAAAACCAACCCCTGATCCCATTCATGCATCTACATTTCATTTCATTTTGTTGTTATATGTATTCTTAAATTGTCATGCATTTATATTTTTTCATTCAAATTCAATCATCATGCATCCATATTTTTGCTATGTTCATGCATACATGCATCAATTTTATAAATAAAGTTTTTTCAAAGAAAAGTGTTTTAAAATAAGATGATATTTCAAATCAATATAGCCTTTGAGATTTGGCCTAACCATAGGGGACTCTCAATGGCTATTATTTATGTGGGGTATTATCTCAATTCTATGGGACAAATTGAAAATTTGAGTTACAAATATTTTAAAGCTTTACCTAAATATAGGAGGGTGGAAAAGATATGTCGATACTTAGGAAATTTTCATTTTGATCAAAAAATAAATTGTTTTGCTTTTCAAGAAAAAATTAAAAATGTTTTGCCTTTAGAAAAAGGATTTGTTTTTCTAAAATAAAAAAAAAAGAGGAATTAATCTTAAACATTAGAATATGACCATTTTTACCAAAGTTTAAAGATAACATACAGTTAATTTGTAGCATCTTCGATGGGTGCTGTGGGGGTGCTACTACTTACCCACGCATAATTGACATTTGAACTATAATTTTGATTTCGTAAACCTCAATTTGTTCTTTTTATAAAACTTTTAAATCTTTTAAATGTTTTGTCAAAAGGAAAAAAAACTTTTAGGTAGCCATTCATACCTTTGAAAAGATTGATGGTGACTCTTTATTTTGTTTTTGTCAAAAATGCTTTCCATCTCCCAGCTCATTTCTTTTTCTAATTCCCCATTATTCGACGGTCAGTTTCTCTTGTCTTGCATGTCACGATAGCTTGGCAACTCCAATAAGGATACATTTTTTAAAGAGTCAAGCCAAAGATTAATTTCATGTTATCCTAAATTTTAATTTAATGGTCCTAGTTAGTGTTTAATCTTCACACCTTGATTTTAATTTTCTCATTTTCTTAAAAATAAAAAATTTGAAAAAATAAAAAAAAAGGAAAAAAATTATTTTGATTTTAATTTCCTTATTTCCAAAAGCAAAAACAAATAAAAGAAAATGTGTGTACGCATACATTTCATGTGTATTTTAATTATGTCATTTATTTTAAATTAGTGTTATTTATTCTATTCTTATTAATTTTAGGGCATCGAGGATTGGAGTAATTTAGGAAAGTGTGAAAAGTTTGTATGTTCCTTTGAACACACACATCTGCATTACATGTATAAGCTTTACATTGGGACTCCAACCTTTTTAGGAGGAAGTAAAGTAGTTATGCTCTCTTGAAGTGTAAACCTTCGCAATAGCTAGTGAAACACTTCCACTCAGATTGAACCTTTTTTGCTCGTAGCTTGTAATGGGAGAAGATTAGGGTGCCTCATTAAATTGTGATGGATAATGATATGAGGAATAATTTAAGAACCTTTAGATGTTTCAATTCCCAACCCAACATATAGTGAACCCTAGAGAGCTAACCTTAGATATAGCCATGCCACATCCTCTGTAGAAATTACCCTAAATAAGTCACATGAAGGAACACTCTGATACAATTTGTATTTAGGGGTAATAATGATCCGAATAAGACTAAAATTTTTTAAAAAAAGAATAATAATAAAAAGAAGCATTCTTTCTAAAAAAAAAAAAAAAATTCTTTTGACATACAACTTGATTTGCTTAATTTTGTCTAAAATGTACATCTTCAAGAAATGTTTTAAAATAAAATTTCTTTTTACTATCCAACAAAACCAAAAAAAGAAAAAAAAACTAACAAGCAACAAAAATAAAATTTTTCAAAAAAAAGAAGCAAAGTTTTTGTTTATTGACCAAATGAAAAGAAACAGAAATGAAAAAAAAGAAAAACCCTTTGAATCCTAGTCAACCTGTGTGGAATAAAAAAATGTGTGTTCTTAAATTTTTCTAGTTTTAGAAAAAGAAAAAAAAAGATATTCAAGGTTGTTTCATTCCTTGCATTTCATTTGATCTTGTTTGCACATATTCTCATGTTTTGGAGTTGGAAATAATAAAATAGAATATGCACTCCATTTCATGCATATCTTGATAGGTAGTACATGCATTTAATTTCAATACATCTTAATAGGTAGTACATGCACTCCATTTCACACATATCTTAATAGATAATACATGCATTCCATTTCATGCACATCTAAATAGATAATATATGTAATCCATCTTATATATATCACAATAGATAATACATGTAGTCCATCCCAAGTACATTATAATAAACATTCATGCATTCCATCTTATACACATCTTAATAGATAGTATATGCATTCCATCTCATACACATTTTACCGAAAGTGTTAATTTCATTGGGTTTGCATAACACATGCATCACATTTAAGGAAAACATGTTTTCATACGAAATATATGTCATGCATTTCATATAAGTATGTTGCATTTGTAATAGATATACATCTCATTACTTATGAAATGTGTCATTACATTTCATGCATAAGGATCCATGGATGGTAGAATGTTATAAAATATACATTGTATAAACTGTGCTTCAAGTGAACTTACCTCACCACCCCTACAACAAGACATTACATTTCTTGCATCCATATTCATGGATGATGAAATTTTTATCATTCGGGGCTTTGTACATGCGAAAAGCCATTGTCTTCAACATATTTGCATTTCATGACATTCTTTTGCATCATTAGCATATTCATGCATTCATAAACATGTTTTGTGTGTTAGAAATTATTCTGTGACATTCATTTATAAGAATAATAACATACACTTTTTAGTCAAAGTCCCTAAAATAAGTATCTGTCTTGGTGGGTATTGGAAAGGTAAAAATGGAAGAACAATTGGAGGTAAGATTAGTTCATTAGAATTAAATCAAGAGGAACTTGGGCATGAGCTTCGGGGGATTAAACAATAGATTGCTTAGTTGATAGATATGGTTAAAGGATGTGATAGGGATGAGTTTGCTGTCATCACTTCTGATTCAATCAAATCAAGATTAATTGGTTCTTGCTAGGCCTAACATCCCCTGAAAAAATCTTGATGCACACGATGTCTTAAGTGAAGATTAGAGTTTGAATAAGCTCAAAATAGGATTGGATGGATTGGCCACACAAATAACTAAGCTTAAAAGTTTGATTTCCAATATGGAGTCACTAGGTTTAAAGCAACTCCCCCCCAACTATCCCAAATCCAAACCTATAATTAAATTCCCCCTATGTTTACCTTTGACCTTCTTTTTAAGCACCTAGAACTAGGCCCTTAAACTTCATACAACCTTTGAAAACTCCACACCTGAACCCATATCCTCTAGCTTACATTCTAAAACCACCTATTCCACCAGCAATTCCCAACCACCTACTCAGATGGTGTCCTAAATTCTTACATTTGCACCTCTAGGTAAATCCTTCAAACAAAAGGCAAAAAAAGACAAGACTTAACTTGACCCCATTTTTATGACATATATTAATTTGTACCCATAGCTCCTAAAAAGCCACCTTATCACCCCTGTCCTCACTGAGCCTCTCAAGCCATCATATCTCAAATGGTATAATCCCAATGCCCGATATGAATACCATTTTGGCGTTGTTGGCCATTCCTTGGAACATTGTACAACTTTAAAATATAAGGTACATAGGCTGGTAAAAGCCGGGTTAGTAAATTTTGACACCCAAGCAAAGTCGAATGTTAGAGGAAACTCATTACCCAATCATGCTAGGGGTACCATCAACACAATAGAAATGGGGAAGGGAATCAAAAGGCAAATGTGCTTATCATATGGAGGCAATCAACCATTTGATGAAAACATGTAGATAGTTGAAGAAAAAGATTAATGATCTCATCAAGGATAGTATTTTGACTTCAAAACTTATAAAGTAATAAATGTAAATTTTTTTTAGTTAGGGTTAAAGGTTATGGTAGATGAATAATGAAATAGTTTTGGATTAAAGTTTTAAAGATTGGAACACCAGGTAGGATAGTTTTTTTATTTTTGAATGTTGGAGTAGGTTTAAATGTTTACATTTTATTAATAGACTTTAAGTTTCAATTATTGTGCATCTATTGTCCCATGAATCTGTGAATATTATCATTAGAGGGTTTTCAATTCCTTTTTAGGTTTTGGATTTTTAATAATTTTCTAAAAAAAAAGTTGTTGGATTTGAATAAAGCTCCACATGATTAATTTTCAAAGTAAAAAAATAAAAAAAAAAGAGAAGAAAAAAATGCCTTGAAAGAAAAAAGAAGAAAAAAAAAGATTTTCTTTTGTAATAAAAGGTAAATGGAGTCTCAAAAGAGTTGGTAATCGCTATTAGAAATGAACTCACCAAATATTTTCACACCTTTTTCAACCATCCAAATGATGTTACTCATTAACCATAACCCCTCAAGAGACATAAACTTGAATTTATGAACATTGTTTTCATTTGATAATATTGTGATGCAAAAGGGTGACCATCATTTCCTAGGCAATGAACAATGAGATAGCCAATTTTAAAACAAAAAAAAAAAAGAAAAATTTTGATTCCTGAAAATCAGGCAAGTATAACATTTTTTTTAAAAAAATTAGGTATAGTAATTGATGTGTGAAGGTTATGCTATAGCTCAAAAAAATTTCAAAATCAAAGTAATCCAAATCCTTTAAAATAACCTTAAACATGCCAACTTTTTAGTTCTTTACCCCAAAATTATCCTTTGTCCAATGTTTTATGGTACATTAACTAAAGAAAAAAACCTCATTGCCCTTAAGATAACCTGAGTTATGATTGACCTTTTATTTTTTATAGAGTGATATGAACTCTTTGACAACCTAAATGAGTTCATTCTGCATGACATTTTTTTCTCATATTAAACATCATTAGGGGATGATTTGTTAATAAAGCATCTTTTTCAAATTGTTGTGGGGGGTATGCAAAGAAAAAAGAAAAAATTGAAAAAAATGAAAAAAAAATGAAATGAAATGAAAGAAAAAAAAAAGAAAGGAAATTTTTTATTGTGACATCATGCACTAGAGGCATTTGAATGAATCCAAAAAATAAGAAGATCTCAATAAATTTATAAAGAGACCATGAAGGGAAAACCAAAGAGTTTAAGGAAAGGTAAAAATCCAACAAAAAAAAAAGCAAAAAAAATACCTTTCTTCAAACCTTTTTTTCTGAAAAAATGTGCCCTTCAAAATTGAGTAACTTTGCTTAAAATGATAAATGGTCATCTTTCATCATCCCTTCATAAATTTAAAAATTTATCCCTTGTTACCCCTTTTGAACCTAATAAAATTCTTTCAAAATAAACCCTGACCAAGGATCACTATCCATATTGGGGGGCAAAAAATGATGCATCTAAAGGTTATGAATGGTAAAGTCCAAAGAAGGGACCTTATATACTTAAGGTAAAAGATCAATAAAAGGTTCCCAAAAGTTTTAAATCCACTAAAAAAAAGAAAAAGAAAAAAATGATAAAGCAAGAAAAGTGAAAGAAATGAAAGAAAGAAGAAAAGAAAAAAAAAAGAAAAAAAAATGAGAAGAAGAAGAAATGAATGATTGAGTGGAAAGTATAGGAAAACAAAAGGACAAGTACCCCCAAAGTGAATCCTTCAAATGAAATAATGATCCTTGGTTTAAATCACTATCAAGCATTTATTTTAGGCCTATCTATCCCTTTCTTTGAAAATGCTAAACCTTGGCATGCGTTACGTCTTTAAGAATATTAGATCAAGCATGGCTGCTTAAAATTAAAGAGCTTCTCTTTGAGAAATGACTATAAAACCTATGAACCCTTTTTTTCTTCATTTATTTTCTAATTACCTGTTTGGACTTTTATCTCATTTTGGATAAGTTTGAATTCTTGAGTGCATGATGTAATAATCAAAAAGGGAAAATAAAAAAAAATAAAAAAAATAAATGTGGCTTTAGGGTGAAAACCTTACAAAAAGACAGTTTAGAGTAAACCTTGAAGGCTTTAAGCCACTCTTGATAATAAGTGAAATAGATGCTAACCATAGGCAACCAAAACCATTTGAAAGAGCTAAAAGTTTGAAATCCATGAAAAGGGATTTAATTTTGAAATTTTGAGCTTTCTTTTTTTATCCCTAAATGACCTTTCAAAAATGTGAGCCCATCATAATTGACTCTGACATAAATCAAAATGCCACATTTGGATAATAAAAAAAGTGTTAAACATGTTTGATTTTCAAGGGATTCATGCTTTTCAAAAAAAAATTTATTTCATTTGTGAGCCTTTATTAAAAACTACACCTCTTTTATTCTTTTTAAGTGGTGAAGCCTTTTTTAAATGAATTGAAACCTTCACATGCTGAACCATCCAATTTGTTAAAAAGAAAATTGTCACCTCTGTTATTACTAATAGGGAACGCCAATTCCCAATAGACTTTTAGTCACATTTGTTCTGATATTTCATTCTTTTTTATTAAAGAATTTAATTATGTGAGGTAAATTTTGTTGACTATTTTAAAAATTTTTGAATAATCAGCCACACATTTTGGCAAAATAAAAAATCATGTTGTGAATCTTTAAACTTGTTTGGACTTAAGGTAGAAAAATGTTTTCCATTGAAGAATTAATGGCATTGGAGAGGAAAGAGAAAAAATGTTTTTAGGAATGAAGCTTTGTCTTCTTGTTTTTATAATCAAGTCTAAAATACATGTTGCATGTTGGAAAGCATATTGAAAATAAAGAAAAAAATCAAAAAGCCTAATGGAAACTGGTAAAGAAACAAGATGGAATAGGTGAAAGAACAAGAAAATGGTGAGTTGAGATCATTTTGGGAAAAAATTGAATATTTAGTTAGAAGGGAAACAAGCGATAAGCAGAATTGAGAAATTCCTTTTTAAAAATGGAGTATTTTTTTATATTGTATCCATGTTGAGAAAGATACATCATGAAGTTTTTTGTATTTGCATGGGCATTGGCATTTTTATAATGAACTTATGTAGTTGCAAGAAACATTTGCATCATTAAGTATATGTATTTTCATCATTGTAGAAACATTTGCATTATTACATGTGCATCTTAAAAAAACATCTACATTTGCCAAGAGACATTGCATTTGCATTATGGTAAAAGGCATTGACATTTTATATCATAATGGTTGATCATTTATGTTTATTTGCTTAGAATAGGGTTTTATGTTTGCATGTTGATAGTTACAAGGATCCATGCATTTGCATTGTCAAAGTTAAGATTTGCATAAGCATGTTTGAGTGAATGCTTGCATCATGCATCGTTTGGTTAGATATTTGCATTTGCATCTCCTTTGAAAATTCTTGCATCCATTACATTAGGGCAACGTTAGAAATATCATTTTGGTAATAGTTATATACTTTTGCATTTGCATTTGACAAAAGAAATTCACTGGATAGAAATTTGCATTTGCATAATAGCATAAAATATTTGCATCAAGGAAAAAGACATTTGTATTTGCATCAGGAAAAAGGCATTTGAATATTTGCATAGAGCATTAACTTGCATCTATGCATGGAGTAAAAATTTGCATATGTGTAATCATTTCAATGGCCTTTTGCATCATGGTTATGTTTGCCAAATTTCAATGATATGACAAAAAAAATTTATTCTTTTGAATTTTAAAACACTTAAGAAATGATGTGGGGCATTTTTTGGAAGTGAAAAGGGGTTGTAACAGAAATGAAATATTAAGCTTTTTATCTTAAAGATAAGATGTTTTGAAATAAATAGTGAAAAACTTTTAAGATGAAAAGTGAAAATTTTGAAATGAAAGATTTCAAACTCTAAAAGAGATTATGATAAAGAAAATGAGTACAAGATTTTCAAGACCTTAGCATAAAATTTTTAAGTTTTTGAAAAATTTTTAAGACCTCCAAATGAAAATTTAAAATTTTGAAAATTTTTCAAGGCTTTAGGTAAAACCTTAAATTTTTGAATGATTTCCTGGACCTATGAGATAAATTTTAAATTTTAAAATGATTTCCAAGTCCTTTGGGCAAAATCTTAGATTTTTGAATGATTTCTAAGGCCTTTGGGTATAATTTAAATTTTAGAATGATTTTTAAGACCTTTGAACAGAACCTTATATTTTTTAACAATTTTTAAGACCATCAGGCAAAATCTTAAATTTTTGAGAAAAGACCTCCAAGTAGAACTTTAATTGGTTGAAGGATTTTTCAGGTCTTCCAAGTAGAGTTTGTTTTAATGTTAAGACTTATAAGATCTCTAGACATAGTCTCTAAGTCCTTCGAGTAAGATTAATAAGTCTTTCGAGCTAAATCTATTTGAGATTGAGATTTGTATGATCTTTGGGCATAGTCTTCAAGTCCTCTAGGTAAAATTTGTAAGTGTTACAAGCTGAATCTATGTTAAGTTTAAAGATTTGTAAGACCTCATGGTATAATTTCTAAGCCTTGTAGGCAAAAACTTTAAGCCATCTGAGCAAAATGCTTTAAATTTCAAAAGTTGTGGAGCTTATAATGAATGGAGTTTTTTCGAAACAACAAAAAAAAAAAAAACAAGAAAAAAATAAAAGCAAAAAATAAAAAATAAAAAAAAGCAAGCAAAAACATTTAGCCATTGGTCTCAGACAAAATTGATGCCTTTGATCTTTATATATTTCTGATTCTCAGAAATATGCAAAGAGGAGTAGCTGTAAATACATAATTTTATTTGGGTAAATTTTGACTAGTTATGAAACTCTTAAAATTTGACCTAGTTCAAATATAATATTTTTGAATTTTGGTAAGTCCTTAAAATAGATTTAGGACCAATGTGACCTAAAATGTCCCAGGGTCAAATTTGGTTAAACCTAGTAAAAAAGTCAAACTTCGTCAAAATCGATTAAAATTAATCGAATCATATTGAACTTGGATCAATTTTTCAAAATTCAAAACCAAATGGGACTAATAGGGCCTAAAAATGATATTTGTGATTTTAAAGCACTGAAAACTTTGATTGCACTTTGGGAGGGGTAAAATTATTAAAATACCCTTTAAGAGTATTTTTGTAATTTGACATTTTCGAAGTTGGATTTTTGTGAAAACTTCCAAATCATATTAAAATATTATTTGATGATTTTTTGTGCATCAAAAACCCTAATCGCAAATGTGAAATTATAAAAATATCCTTAGAAGTATTTTTGTAATTTGATCTTTCCTGAGGTTGATTTTTGTGAAATACTTCAGATTATGGTTTTATATTATTTCATGATTTTTAGTGCATTAAAAACCTTCGTTGCATCTCGAAAGGTGTGAAATTAAAAAAATACCCTTAAGAGTATTTTTGTAATTTGACTTTTTTTAGATTAGTTTTTCACAAAACTCTGTAGTTTATGTTTTCTATTATTTGATGATTTTTTATGCATAAAAAACTTTGTGAAATTACTAAAATGCCCTTAAAAGGTAATTTTGTAATTTGACCTTCATGAGGTTGGTTTTCGATGAAAACTTTCAGATCACAATCTCATTTTTTAAAGGATTTTTTGTGCTTTAAAACCATAAAAATGAAGAAGCAATCATATTTCTCCAAGAAAATTGCTTAGAAAGCGAAAACTAAAACTTTCTAACAAAGGGTAAAATAAACTTTTCACTTGGTTTCAACGGTAATAAAAATAAAACCTTTGGCTATAAACATTCTTAACCATGAGATGATCTTAGAGGGTTGGATCAGGGTTGGATCCAATGGTGAAAGTTGGTTTCTTGCAAGGGAAATAACAAAGAAAGGATGGCCATTAGATAATTTTTTAATCTAAGGGTTTGCATGGCTTGTGCATGAGATATTTTTGCATGAGAGAGGGTCTAAAAAGAAAAGGGAGGCATGAAGGTAGAGGTGCAGTAGGGACATGAAAAAAATAGTGAAAGAAAGGAAAAAAATTTGGAGGCTTGCTTGCTTAAAGGTATAATCTCTTTCCTACATTTCATCACATTCCACTACATTTTTATATTAGTTTTCTTTATTTTCTCTATTTTTCTTGAAAAAAATTCATAGTTGTTTATGTTCTTAACTTGAAATTTGATCTAAAAATTCAATCAACTAATCCATAGTTTGACTTGAAACATGAGATCAAAGATAAGATAAGAAATCCACCATTAAGCCATTGGGAGGTTCAACCAAGCTCCCATCCACCATGGTTGAACCTCTTTTTGGTTATTTTCGATGAATTTCTTGCTATTAAATAATGTTTATGATGGTTAGATTGTTAGTTTACTTGTTCTTTGCATGAATTTTGATTAGTTAGTGATATGTGTTTGTTGTTTGGCTATATATGTTTGGTTCCATAGTTTCTTTACTATTTAGTTCATTGTATGTTTGATAAAATTTCTCATGATGTAAATGCCTTCATATGATGATTCTACAAGTGATTGATGCATCATTTAGTTATGTGATATGTTGAAGAATTGTGGAGATGCCATGAAGAGGTTCAGCCAAGTCATTCTCATGCTTGGCCGAAACCCCTTAGCTTGATTAATGGCCAAATGTCGGTTCACTCATATGTGTTTGCTTGTATTCTTACATTGTTCTTCATGTTTTCAAAGTGTTTGATCAAATTTCCCATGAATATAATGATAGTTTGTAAGCTTTTTGTTGATTTTGTGTTTATTTATATGAATTTTCAAAAAAAAAGAAGGTGGAACATGTCTTTGATTCTTTTTTATTTTTAATTATTGATTTTGATCTATTTTGATCTTTTTGACCCTTACTTGTTCTGTTTATAATTTATTTCTTAGATTTGCCTTAATTTGTAATTTTTGCTCATGCATTTTCCATGCACCAATATTTATATTTTTACTAATAGCATTTTTGTTATTTGTTTTCATCACATGCATTTTCCACGACCCTAAACCTTAAACTCCCTAAACCTCAACACTAAACCCCAAATCCCTAACCCTAAACCTCCCAAACCTAAACCCTAAACCCTAAACCCCAAACCTAAATGCTAAACCATAAGCATAAACCTTAACCATAAATCCCAAACTCTAAACCCTAAACCCAAACCTAGACCCCAAACCAACCCAAAGCAAACCTTAAACTAAATCCCAAAATCATTACTTAGATCCAAAACCTACCCCAAACCCTAAAACCCGAACCAACCCTCAAACTTTTAAACCAAAGTTAATCCCATTCATAAATTTGCATTTCATTTCATTTTGTTCTTATATGCATTCTTAAATTGTTATGCATTTATATTTTATCATTCATATTTAATCATCATGCATCCAAATTGTTGCTATATTCATGCATGCATGCATCGGTTTTATAAATAAAGTTTCTTCAAAGAAAAGTGTTTTAAAATAAGATGATATTTCAAATAAATATAGCCTTTGATCTAGTCTAATTATAAGGGGACTTTCAGTGACTATTATTTATGTGGGGTATTATTTTGGTTTTGTAAGGCAAATTGAAAATCCCTAAGTTAGAAATACTTTGAAACTCTACCTAAATATAGAAGAGTGAAAAAGATATGTTGATAGTTAGGAAATTTTCATTTTGATTCAAAAACAAATTGTTTTGCTTTTCAAGAAAAAAATAAAAAATGTTTTACCGTAAAAAAAGGATTTGCTTTTTTTAGAATAGAAAAAAGAAAGAGGAATTAATCTTAAACATTAGAATAGGACCATTTTTACCAAAGTTTAAGGCTAAATGCAGTTAATTGGTGCTATCTTCGGCGAGCATTGTGAGGGTACTAATCCTTCCCTGCCTATAACCGACTCTCGAACCTGAAATCGAATTTTTGTCGACCTCAATTTGTTTTTTAATAAAACTTTTAAATCTTTTAAATGTTTTATTAAAAGGACAAAAAAAATTTTGAGTGGCCAATCACACCCTAAAAAAGATTTGTGGCGATACCTTATTTTATTTTTATCAAAAATGGTTTTTAGCACCCCATTCGTTTTTTTTTTCTCATTCTCCATTGTCTAACGGTTGGGTTCTTCGGTTGCGCACATTTAAAATAAATATACAAAAAATTAATATTTAAAAAAAAAAACTTATTAATAAGGTGGCATTATTTTATTAATCTCATTAATGAGATTACATATATACATTAATAGTGCATCAAATATAAACTCTTAATAGGGTGACATCATCTGATTTATTAGCAGTATATAAAATCTATACATTGAAAGTGTATCAAATATAAACCTTTATTTTTTATTGAAAAAGGAAAATATGAAATGAAAAAAGAATGAAGCAACTGTTAGGTTGATAATTTGACAATTCTAGGAATTCGCTTGGGTTGAATATCATGAAACATCATTATATAATAAATTTCTACGAATTAGTAAAAAATTTAAAATAAGGCATGTAATGCCTTTTATAAATTGGTTCATCATCGACAATGAAAGAATTGTAGGGACAAATAAACATTTAATATAAAAATAAGAGAACAAAAATGTAATGGTAGTATTTTGGAGGGATCGAAACATACATGGTCCAACCCCTCTTATTCTTCACCATTTTGTTAAATAATCAGCCCAGCAAATTGCGTACAATCTGGTATTAAAAAGCCATTTGGATCTCAAGCTAGCTCTCCCTCTCTCACTTCCTATATATTTGAAGCGGAATTGGAATACTGATTAAGACCTTAAATGCTGTATGGTGGAGGCTTTGGCATGCTTTCCACGATACCGCAAAGCAGGGAATTATCTGGTTTGTTGTACTCGTCCCTGAGTGAGCGTGCAGGGGAGAGAACGCTTACATAGAGCTGCTGCCCAAGGTAGTGCCTGTCCCATATCTCGGACCTGATGTTCCACATTCCGCAGTTGTCAAAAGTCAAAAGGATTGCAGCCCAGGAATTAGGGAAGACCTGTATGGTGTGCCTGCTCACGGCGTCAAGAAGATTGTAGTTCTTCCTCTTCTCAGGAGTCCAAGTCCCAGTCTCGATGCTGCAAGCAATGAGTACAAAGCATATAATTAAACTTTGAAACAAAACAATGACCATATTTATTGATTACGTTAGAAGCTACACGATTAGATATGTTATGAGTGCGAACACTTACGCCACAGCAAAGAATGAATATCCGGATAAGTGCCAAGACTGAATGGCTGTTTCACGGTTCTCGAAGATTATCTCGATAAAAGTTCGGTGTGTCAAGTTAAGAACAATAGGTTCTAGAGTGATTTCTGAGATCTTAGCTGGCGGGTCGTCCGCAATATTATCATAGTTGAAAACCTTGTCCGCGACGTTATAGTATTCCGCAAGTTTCAGTGGAGTGGGTGGGTCGACATAGGAGACTCCATTAATGGCATATCGAAGCTTGCCATCTACTTTTCCAGCAGTGTTAGATAGCTTGATGGTACGGGTAATGTTAATAGAACCATAATGGTAGGAGCCTTGAGGATTAGGCCTGGCAGCGCTAGCAGTGAGGTTCCAACGGAAGGTACGGAATTGGTTGAGTGACCAAGCCCAACCAACAGGTGCTGGAGGGAGTTCAGGTGAGGCTGGTCCCTTGCCATTGGTGTAGCGGATGATGCCAGTTGCTGTAACCATTTGTCTCGTAAATCGGGTAGAGGCCACAACATAGTAATCCTTTGGTTCCTGGTTGGCTGTTACAAGCACACTATAGCACTGTCCAACATGCACATCAAGGGATTCGTACACATTCTGCACTGTGTGAGAACCCTCCATCTCAACCAGTTTCATGGGGTGGCCTTGGAACCTAATGTTGAGAGATGTCTTGATCCCGACGTTGCAAATCCTATACTTGTAGGTCTTGCCAGACTCCATGGTGAAGAGAGGCTGATCCTTACCATCCCCTTTGGCTACTTTCCCATTAATGTGGACACCGTCACATCGGCCAAGGTTGCGGCCGCTATCCAGAATTTTCTTGAGGCTGGTGTGTCCTTTGCTGAACCAGTCTCCCGCGAGGATGGTGTAGTCATCAGCCGGATCAGCATAGGGGACAGGAATGAGCAGACGGCTGTTAATACGGAGGCCACCAAAACCCCCAGCTGCCTTATGCATAGCTATCACTGGATAATAGATATAGCTGCCAATTTGGTCCTTGACCTGGAAATGATAGGTGTAATTCTTCCCAGGGGGAATAGGACAGTTGGTTCCGAGCACACCATCCTGCCAAGAGTTCTTCCTTTGTTGCACGCCGTTCCTGCAACAAATTCCATTTCCATAAAATTAAATCGATTCTTCATTAAATAATCAGATCCAAAAGAGTACCCTTTGTTCATGAATCATAGTCGCTTACCATGTCAAAAGGAATGGCTCATCAAGGTTATTGAACACATTGACCACGATGTTGTTGTTACTGGTAGAGTTGATATTTGGTCCGGGGAACTGACCATTGATAAGAATGCCTTGCTGGGGAACGCCCAAGGGGGAAATGGTGCCGTAGGTGACGTTCCAAGTGAAAAAAATATAAGGATCTTCGCCCTGAACCACAAACATTGATCCAGCCCAGAGGCATAACGACAATATTAACATCAATCCACCCATTTTTTTCTTACTTTGCCTACTTTACCTTAAGATCGTCTCCAATGAAATTTCTAAATTACTCTTTGAGGAAGATTTGTTTGAATTGATCTGCGAACTCCATGGGGTTGTAGGACTATTGCCATTTATACAAGTGAACCCGTTCCTACACAAGCATATTGACCACTCAACTCCCGCAAATTTCCCTATCCTTGTTCTTCACTCTAGATCCTTACATTGCGCCCTTCCTTTCATTTTTCCCTTGCTTTAGATGCATGCTATTTTTAACACTAACAGATTTTACCGTGTAAAACTGCTCCTTTCAACAAATCCGCCTTTTCTTTCCAGTACTTCAACTATAGGAATAAAATTTTGATCTTGAACAAAATAGAATATAGATTTATTTATTTATATTTACAAATATTTATATATTTATATATGAATAAGCAAGGATCTTGTTACATTAGCATAACTCATACACTTTTTTTAAATCATTAGATCAAAATTACTAAAATTAAAAATATTATTTTAATTTAAATGAGTCATGGATTTTATTTTGATCAAAAGATCCAAAAAAATATAAGATTCACACTAGTACTGTAGACACCACATGCAATTTATTTAAGGTGTTTTTGATATTATCGGGCCTTGAACTGTATTTTGATGCTGGACGCTAAAAGTTTTAATTTTGTAATTAGGATTCAAAGTACAAATAATTAAAAGGCCCTAAATTTTTTAATTTAATTTTGTTTTATTTATTTTGTTAATATTTTTTAATTTTCTTGGTCAAAATCAAAGTTAAAAAGTCAACAAAAAAGGTTGAAAATCATTAAAAAACGTGGGATTTTAGCAAATTTTCGATTTTGGTTGAGATATTTGAAATTTAAAGACTAAATTTGATTAAGGAAATACTTGAGCTCTAATTCACTAAAAAAATTAAAGAAATGAAATCTTGAAAATGCCAAGTTTAGATCTTGAAGATTCAGTCCATTAGAAATTTTTCAAATTGAATTGGAACTTTGATCCCTATATAAAGGTGGCAACACAGAGAGCAAGTTGGGAGCCAATTAATTAGTAATTAGAATCGTGAGCAAGTAGTAAAAAATGAAATTCTTGCTTTGAAATTTAGCTTCGTTTTTCTTTATGGTTTTAATTTGAACTTGAAATTTTTGTTTCGAAGGGAATTATGTATCAATATACAGAGTTAAAGTAGCAAATTTAAAAATTTGCAATTCCCTAAAGCCAAAATCAATCAACAAGACCATATAGACACACAACATATATACACTACATGGGTTTAAACTATGGTGGGTATCTTATGTGCTGAAATTGCTTTGCTTCAAGTTGGTGATCTTTCAAGTTGTTTTCCAAGCCACAAAACTACCTAAACTTGCAGTCTCTAATGGTAATGCAAATGAACTCTTGTGAAAGAACCTTCTCCAATGTAGAAAGAACACAAACCACACTCTAGCTAGTGAATGTTTACAAAGCCTCTTGGTTTTCTCATAAGTTTTTGCTTGAAGTTGCTTTTAGCTTATTTTTAATCAAATATGCCTTGTATCTTGCAAAAGGGGCGGTTTAATGTTCTTTTTATAGAGGGACACTTGGCCACATTAGGTTAATGCAAGTCATGTATATTTCCATAAATATCCCATCCTTAGCCAAATGCACTGAACAAGGAATGTCTCTTTCTCTCTTGTTTTATTTCCTCGATCTTTTGGTCATACCAAAACCAAATTAAGTCCAACTTAATTTATCCCAATTTTAATCTTTCACAATTATCCTATTGTGTGTGACTCGTTAGGTTCTTTAGCATGTTGGCAATAAACATATGTATTGTGAGCCTTACTATTCGACTATGGCTAAAACAAACTTTTTGACATCATCACTAATTCTCTAATTAGCCAATCTTATGTTTATAGATCATGATCAATGCTAGCTACATTGTCATGAAACCCAACTACTAAAGAAAAGTCAATATGGCTTGACAACCTATCTGTGAATAGTTTTAGTGTATAATTAATATCCTTTCATCACATAGTATCTTAGTTTGAACATCAAGTATGGTTTAGTGTCTTCTCAATCTTGTCTAACCATGTTAAGTCTTATCATTAACATTAACTCACAAATAAATTTTACAACAATTCTAAACTTTCGTTTCCCTTTGACCAAAGATTTTTCAAGTTAATTCAATTAAGACTAGTTGAGATACTCTCTTGATCACACAAGGTGATGAATCACATTTTGATTACTTCATGCATCTTCATATGCCTTATGTTATATCCAACAATACTCAATTGGAGCATTCTAGGTTAAAACCATAAGTAAAGTCAAAGTATGACATTCATCATATAAGATTATAAGTAATCTCAAGTCAAAGGATCATCTATACAACCATAACATGAGAATGTAATTATAGACACTATGTGAAGTACCATATAGCATTCTCATCTCAAGTCATGTTTAGTGAACTTATTCTTATAACAAACACCCATATGTTAGATCAAGGTTACCTAAACTTAAACCTATGAGATTAGCTGGTTGCTTCATAAGTAAGAGGATAACCATATGCCGGTCTCAACAACTTTTATCAATGTCCTTTCTTAACAAAGCATCAATTAGGAACAATTTATGAATAATGATTTAATTTAATGACAATCTTATAATTACAATTTCTTTGTAATTCCCTTGTAAAGTATATTTATTCCAAGGACTTTATCTATAAGAAGTAATATCAATTATGTGTATACAATCTCATAAATAAAGATGCTTTTGATAATAATAGAAATGTATAATATGGCATGTATCTCATACTCAATTCGATCGCTCTTAGGGCATATTACTAACAATCTCCCACTTGCACTAATACCAATCGCCTTGGTATCTAATATGGAGCACTGTCATGTGGTAATAATAGGATAGTGGTATAGTGAAAGGATGTGCTACATTTATCCTTTGTAGGAACTCATTATACTTTTGTACCATTTCTCTCGATTATCTTTATAATCAAATGATAATGCCTCAATACATTTTTGGATCATTTTTGAGACCTTGATTCCTATTGCTTATGCAACGGCTCCATTGTTCTCAACAATGCTTGGAATCATAGAGTTCAACTTTTAAACTTTCTTGATCCAAAATTCTTTTTCTGCTACTTTAAAGAAAGAATTGTTTTTAGCATGGATTTATAGAATTAATGGTCATATTATGTTTGAAACTCTTTCAACTAGTTTTGCCATCATATAGAGTAAAACATAATCACTTTGTAACTTGCTATTATCCTTGTTGAACGATAGCTAAATGTGAAGCAACCATCTACATGGTTTTCGACCTTTCCTTATATTAAAATATTTAGTGTAGTACATAGCATCCGAATAATAAATATAGGTTTTGATATTGTATTCTATCTATATTATCTCTCTCTTTTCTTGTGTCTTGTGACACATGCCTTTGGAGAGATTCATGTAATACAACATAGATAAGTGTCATTTTGCTAAACTTTTATAACATCTTATACATGTGTATGCTTTGTAACATAGGCAAGGACCTACTATTAGACTCCAGTTTACTAAACTTTTTTAGCAACTTGACTTTGTTTATGGATTAGGAGAGTTATGCAACCCTTTGGATTTATCCTTATAAATCTTTATCGTGTTGCCTCTCTCATATCCAATATGGAAATCTTCTTTGGATAGCTAAATTTACTATAGATAGTAGCATAGGTATTTGGTTTCCAATGAGCTATATGTTATCCACATAAAGCTTTACCAAAACAAGTATACTCCTACAATTTTTTACACACATAAGGTTTATCCTAGTCTTTAATGGTATCAAGCTCTTTTGATTATTTCGTAGAACTGAATGTTCCATCTCCTTTTGTAGTCTCATCATTTAGGAGAAATACATCTTTGTTAAAAAGAAATCTATATTTCTTTGGATATTAATGTATCCTACTTGTCTTTTGGAATTTATAGGTACTTTGGGCTTTTGATTGCACACTAAATAACTTAGTCTCTAGCTCATGTTCCAGCAAAATGCTTAACTTGTGTTCTTAAACATTTCCAAATTAACTTTACTCTCATTGCCATTTTCTGGCAATAACAATTCCTTTTAGAAAATGGTATGCAATGGAACAAACACCTTTGTTCATTAGGATTGTAGTATTAATATCCAACCTTTTGGATATCCACAAACTTACATATATGCAATCAAGCTCCAAGCTTGTTAAATGATGCATACTTCACGTAAGTCATACATTTTCCAAATCTTTTAATTCTAACATGTGTGGCATCTTGCCATTCCATATCTCATATGTTATCATGTCAATGGATTTGGATGGAACCTCTATTTAGTAGGTAAGTGGTAGTCTTTAGGGTATAGCCCTAAAGGAAGTTAGAAGATTATATATCAAGGATCGAACCATGCCAAACAAGGTTAAGTTTCTCCACTTGGAATTATTATCTTTGATCATAAAGTTTTTAATGGAGTCCCTTGTGAGAGAATCCCATTCTCTTTTAGATAATCCAAAGTTCTTGGCTTAAGCTTTCCACCTTGATTGGATTTTTGTGTTAAGATACTTTGCCAATTCAATTTTTATTCTCACTTTTAAATTCTTTGAACCTTTCAAAAGATTTAGACTTACACTTCACTAGATTCACATAACCACACTTTAAATGGTCCTTAGTGACTGTTAGTGAAGTGGAACATTTTCCTCTTGGCATTTAGATTTACTTGACAAAATACATCTGAATGTAGAAGCCCAAGGAGCATACTAGCTCTAATCTTTTTCCAATAAAAGGTAATTTGATCATTTTCAAAGCAAACATGATTCACGAGTTTTATAAGATTCATAATCATAAGGATTAAGATACCCTAGTTTATGTAACTTTGTGATTATTGTTTCTTTGATATAACCAAATCTACAATGCCATATATAAGATTGATTTAGTTTATCTACCTTAGTTTTTCTTAGCATTTATGTTTAGAATTTTGATTTTATACTTTTACTTAGTTCCTCAAATTTGTTAAACAAATTAGAATTTCCTTTAATATCAATTCTAATTAATGAAATGTTTTCTAAATCATAAATTATGCTTGAAGTAGAAACTTCACTAAGTTTCTTCTCATTTAAGCTTTACCAATTAAAACTCTCAACTTTATCTTCCAACAACCTATCTTATCATTATATGACAATTGCTCTTTGTCTTTGTCCTTTTATATTATATCCTTTGACTTAGCAACTTATGATACTTTGGTTTCTTCTTCTTAAAGAACCATTCTTAATCTTAGAAGATGAAACAAGAACAAAAGTACCTTATTGGTTTTGCTTTAGAAACTTTAAACTCATGATAGTCAATATTATATATGTGGCTTTAGAAATATCATCTCTCTAATTTTGATAGATTTTCAATCTCTTAATATCTTCAATAGGGATAGGTAGATTTGAACAAATGAGTTCCTTTCTTACTTGAGATCTATTCTCAAGCCTTAGTACCAATCTAAGAAGTTTTGGCCAAGTTGACATCATATATACCTTAAAGTGACAAGTTATTATTTTATATTCTAAAAACTATACAAGTATAAAGTATAAACAAGTAAAAGTCATATTGCATTAACCAATTTAGATATGGTCTTTTATCTTTTAATTGGTTGTTCCCACTATTTTAATCAAATAATAGCCCTTAATTTTCAATTCGAAAAAATTATATTTTTTTAGTGGGCTCGGATCCCATTTAGTTTACCATAACCTTGAGTACTTTCCCAACAAGCCATGATAAATAAATTAGGTAGATAACTAGCTTATCAATCACATACCATGTGACTTCTAGATCAATTGGGTGACAACTCCTTGTCTAATCACATCTTATGTGATTCACCAAATCATTTCCTCTAATATTATACTGTCAAGTTTTTCGCATCAAAAAAATATGATGCCAGTTAAGTAAGACCCATTAACCATAACACAACCTTATTTCAAATAATGAGTGCCTTGAGCATTGTCTCAACAAACCCCACTAGTAGAAAGTTTTGTTGTTTATATTAATGAAAGGCATCAAGACTTAATATTTTTATGAGGAATTTTTTATTCATCATAGGTCTCATATAGCATGCATAAGAATTCATCATATATCCAATACATGTAATCTTATCATGCATCTCAAAATTATGCAAGGCATTTATCACACATAAATTCTAAGATGTATAATAACAAACCAACATAGCATGCATGGCACTTATCTCATGTAGCATGCATAAGTATTAATCATATATTACATATATGTTATCTTATCATGCTCCTTTAAATATATATAGTATTTATCATATATTCAACATATATAAATCTAGCATGCATACTACTTTGGATGATTATAGACTATAGATTTCTTTGAGCCAATAAGGAGCTAGATGGTTAAAAACCTAGGAATTGCACTGATAAGACTTTCAAAACTATCTTGTCGAACCTCTTTGGTGCCTCCATAGTGCCATAAATCTCCGTTCTTGGACTTGCAACTTAGTTTCTATCTTAATTCTAACATATGTAGCTATTACGTCATTTAGAGAAACCTTGAGTTACATTCTAAAGGAATAAGATGAGAAAAGAATATTACAACTCTAGAATTCAAGAGATGAGGCAAGGCAAGCAAGCCATATTTCAAAAGAAATACCATAAAGCATAATTTAACGATCCACATATATATGTAAAAGGATCTTAAGGCCATAACCATCCAATCACATAATCATATCCAACATGTGGTAAATAACATGTTTGACTCAAGTTTATGATCTTACAAATCAGTCCTTTGAATTAATATCAATATCATGTATCCAAATATTAAGTTAACTATTATGATGCAAGACTTTATTTAATTTAAATAACTCATTATTTAGAACTTAGACAATTACAACAACAAAGCCAAATGTGTTTACGATAAGTAGTCTGTAATTATTTGTCCTAAAATAATTAGGATTTATAATTCAATTTGGATACTTAATTTAAATTGATAATTCATGTCCTAAACCATGTAGGATTATTAATTAATTAAAATCCAAATCAAACTACTTATATTGGGAAATCCTAGTCATACTAGGATTAATAGTGCAGTTAATATCCTAAACTATTTAGGACTATTAATTCAACTATGATTCCAAATTTAGTCTAGTCATACAAGTCCTAATCCAATTACGATTACCAAGTTAATTAAGATCCAAGTCCAACTAAAAATCTTGTCAAGTCTTAGTCCAATTAGGATTCTAGTTCTAGGTCAACTAGAAATTCAAAACCATTTAGGAATTCTAATTTGATTTGGACTCTTAATAAAATCCATTTCTTATGTCCTAAACATTTTAGGAATCCAAATCATAAACGAAGTAGAAACAATCTAAGGTTTCACTGAACCCTATTCCAAATAGGAAAGTTTGTTTATGGCTAGGACTTCTTACTTGAGGAATTTATGGCCTACAGGTTAGGCATCTAATGGTACACCCTTTGAGCATTCAATATAGAGTTCACAACTCCTTGACAATATCTTATTTGCCTTTGGTTATGAATCTCAAACCACAAGTAACAATTGCTTAGGTTTTAAGTAAAATAATCCACTTTTCTTGATGATCAAGAAAGTAAATCTTGAAATCTTGATGAACATGTTTCTTTTGATTCCTAATCTTGATTATCAAGTTTGTTTTGATTAAAACTTTAGTGAATAAGTTTTAAAAGGCTCTTAGCATTTAATAATACCAATTGCATCAAGATAACATAGTTTATAATCAAATTGGGGTTTTTATGCATCTAAACAATTTAGGCACATATAGCTACCAGAAATAGTTTTCTCAACATTTGAATGACCAAATCAACCCTAAAATTTTTGAAAATTTAATATAATGACCCTCAAGATGTTTACTATCTTGTGTTGAAATTTAGTAGCAAATTGATAACCCTAGAAAGAGAATTAATTTTTCTTCTTCAACATTGCTAGTTTTGCATAAAGTAGTGGACAAATTTCAAACTGACTCCAATTTGGCCAAGTAAGCTGATCCAAAGTTTCTAAAATTTTCCATGAAAGATGCTTTATCAGTGTAGAATCATGATTTAAATTTAAGATTAAGCAAATATTGCTAGAGAGAGAACCAAAATTTTCTTCATGCATACAATAAGTTACCTAGAATAGTTTATTGATCATGAAGCAAATTTAATCTTGGTTAGTAAACTATGTCCATAAATCATGAATTTTAGTCCTAATCATCATCAGAAATTATTTTGATATTCTAAAAGAATCGAATAAAAAAATTGTAAAAACTCTATTTTTTTAGCATTCTCATCACAATAGAAAGATTGTAATCAAAATAGTTTTGATATAAAAAATAAACAAACAAGGTTCCATGTTGTATAATCTATCTTAACTTGTCTCTGACACCATTTGAAGGGAATTATGTATCAATATACAGAGTTAAAGTAGTGAAATTTTAGAATTTTTAATTCTCTAAGACTAAGATTGATCAACAAGATCATACAAACACACAACACATATAATCTACATGGGTTTTAGCTACAATATGTACCTTGTGTGCTAAAGTTGCTTTGCTTCAAGTTAGTGATCTTCCACATTGTTTCCTAAGCCACAAAGCTGCCCAAAAATGTATCCTTTAATGGTAATCCATACAAACTCTTGTGAAAAAACCTTTTCACAAACCACACTCTAACTAGTGAGTGTTTATAAGAACTCCTATTTTTCTTTTAAGCTTTTACTTAGAGTTGCTCTTAGCTTATTTTGCATCAAATATGCCTTGTATCTTACAAGAGGGGTGGCAACTTAATGTTATTTTTACATAAGGATATTCAGCCATTAAGTTAATGTAAGTCATGTATATTTCCACAAATATTTCATGCTTGCCTGAATGCACTAAACAAGAAAAGTCTCTTTTTTATTTTATTTTCTCTATCTTTTGGTCATACCAAAACCAAATTAAGTCAAACTTAATTTGTCAACTTAATTTGTCCCAATTGTCATCCTTCACAATTGTCCTATTATGTGTTACCCATTAGGTTCTTTAGCATATTGACAAGAAAAATAAGCATTGTGAGCCTTACTATTAGGCTATGGATGAAACAAATTTTTTGACTTCATCACTAATTCTCCAATTAGGCAATCATTTGTTTGTAGATCATGATCAATGCTAGCTACATTGTCATGACCCCCAATTGCTAAAGAAAGGTCAATATGGCTTAACAACCTATTTATGAATGGTTTTAGTGTATAATTAATATCTTGACATCATATAGTGTCTCAGTTTGAACATTGAGTATGGTTTACTATCTACTCAATCTTGTTCAACCACGTTAAGTCTTGTCCTTGACATTACCTCACAAATGAGCTTTGGAACAATTCAAAACTCTTATTTCACTTTGGCCAAAGATTTCTCAAGTTAATTTAATCAAGACTAGTTGAGATACTCTTTTGATCACACAAGTTGATGAATTTTATCTTGATTACTTCATGCATCTATATGCTTCATGTTATACCAATCAATTAGAACCATAAGTAAAGTCAAAGTATAACATTCATCATATAAGATCATAAGTAATCTCAAGTCAAAGGATCACTTATACAATCATTAAATGAAAATGTAGCTATAGACATTAAGTGAACTACCATATAGCATTCCCATCTTGGGTCATGTTTAGTGAACTTGTTATTGTAACAAGCACCCATATGTTAATTCAAGCTTACCCAAACTTCAACCTATGAGATCGGTTGCTTGTTTCATAAGCTACAACATACCTATGTGCTAGTTTAAATAGTTTTTATCAATGTCTTTTCTTGACAAAACATCACTAAGAACAATTTAGGAATAATGCTTTAATACAATGATGATCCCATAATTATAATCTCATTGTAATTCCTTTGCAAAGCATATTTATTTCAAGGACTTTATATATAAGAAGTAATATCAATTATGTGTATACAATCTTATTGATAAAGAATGCCTTCGATTTTTTGGGATTTAAGTAATATCATTTGTTTGGGTTAAAAAAGAGAGATGAAAAAGAAAGATTCAAAATTTTTTTTTTTAAGTTTTGTTTATGCATGATTTTGATAAGTGCTGTACATGTCATGATATGGAATGAGACTTAAAAGTATGACTTAAAGTCAAAATCCCTCATTCAAATATTGGTACTTTCTTTACATGATAAAGTTGCATTTCACCAACATAACAAGATAAATTGAATTCTTTTACTTGAAGGCTTGTTAAGTCAGTCTAGGCCAAAATTTCACATGAATATCTTTGAGTTATGAAGGTTGGTCTTGCTCAACTAGTGTCATGTTATCTAGATGTGTAAAACTTGACCACATGATATTGAGGTAATAGTTAAGTGAAATGCATATGATGCATTTAGACAAAGAGTTCTCAGCTAACTGATCTAGGAGTTTTATAGAGATACAATTGGTAAGCTCTGTTACCTATCTAAGTACTTTCACCATAGCTTGTTGAGTCACTCAAGATTATGATCGGATGAAAAGGGCTCTAACTCACTAAGAGATTTAAATGTTAAATCATTTAAAATTTTATTTAAAATAATGAGAATAATGATTGAAGAATGAAAATAATGAAAGGTGAGGGCTATTATTTGGTTAAAATAATGAGAATAATCATTTAAGGTTTAAAACCTTTTCTTAATGATTATACTTTTGCAACATATCTTGGTATATGTTTTAGTTTATATAGGATATCAATCATCATGACTAACAATTTATCACTACATAGCATACTTGATGCTAATAAGCTCACTGGCCTAAATTTTTTTGATTAGTTTTGCAATATTAAACTTATGTTTGCATAAGAAAAAAAGGCATGTCCTTGATGATCCAATTCTTAAGGCACTTGATATCGATGCCATTGATAAAGGAAGAGAGACTGATACAGTTCATATGGACGATGTCACATAAGCCACATGTGTAAAGTTGGTGATGATGTCTCTCGAGCTTTAAAAGCAACATGAAACCATGAATGCTCAATATATACTCTAAAACCTTCACAAATTGTTTGACAATCACACTGAAAGGTTTGACATCTCTAAGGAATTGTTCCAATAAAAGATGTTTGAAGGTAGTCATGTAAGGCTTCATGTGCTTAAAATGATAAGGAATATCATTTGGCTAAAGCAAATTGGTTGGACAATGGATCATGATCTAAGTATTGACTTAGTACCTTTTTCCTTTCTTGATAGTTATTCATAGTTCACGTTGAGCTTCAACATGAATCACATTGAAACAACCTTGTTAGGATTGTTGAATATGCTTACCTAGGTCAAGAAGACCATTAGCAAGGAAAAGACATCAATCAATCTTCTTACTTCTACAAAGGGCAAGAATAAAAAAAAAAAGAAAAACCTTTAAAGAAATGAAGGATAAGGGATCTTATCCTAAAACACTTAAGCCAAATGGTGTGGTGAAAAAGGATGAGAAAGGAACATGCCATCTTTGTGGGAAACTAGGCCATTAGAGGCATAATTGTAAAGAGTATCTCGAGACCGTAAAAGGAAAAAAGCTTAAACAAGTTTCTACTTCCAGTATGATTATGATATCACCATTGTGCTAAATTTTGGTATATGATACCTTATTCTTTGATTGGATCTCACATATGTATGAAATTTAAGGGACCAATGCAAAAGAGTAGTGAAATGATGGACCAAGCAAATTTGTACAATAAGAGTAGGACTTTGTTGCCATTATCTAGATTTACTTTTTAAACATCAATTTGATTTGGTTTAAAAATTGGATGTTTATTTTGACTTGCATGCCATTTGGACATTTTTTTGGATATTATTTAGTCGATTGGTTTTGATATGTTTGAAACATATGCTTTGGGTTTATATTTGGTATAAATGCTTTTGTTAGCATTGGATGTTTAGCTTAAATTTTATCCTCTAAATCACAAATCAAATAAACATTATCTTGGCTAATCAGTAATCATTATCAGTTTTAATGTAAAAAACTATGATAATGAATTTATGGATTTGTTTGCAAAGACAATTGAATAAGAATCTAGTTTATAGATACTTATTTTGATTATGAATCAAATGCGAGATCTTATTCAAAATAAGTGACCATGCAATTACACAAACATAAACTAAGATTTCATAATGAGATTATGAAATACATAGTTAGTTAAACCCTTTGATAAAGAATAAGAGCTTTAAACTATGGATATACAATTACCATAAATTCTTCAAACAAGAGATTCCAATGGTAAAAACCCGAATAACACTTTGAACAAAAGGATTTCAAATGGTGATAATGAAATGACCACATTGCATGTGTGATAGCAAGTCTTAAGATCACATTTTTTAACATTCAAAATAAATTTTGAAAGTCTATAACAATGTGAACAATCCACTTGTATATGGAAAAAAGTGGGAGACTTGATAACACTTTAAAGGTAAGGTATCCATATTTGAAATCTAAATGCATAAGATGCATTAATGCACAAAGATTCAAAGATTTAGTAGGATGCATCAAGATGCATTAGTCATACATGATAAGTCTACTAAATAAAAGAATATGAGACATTAGAGTTTGATTTCCAACTTTTGATTAAAGAATTCAAATAAGTTGAATTTATCAAAAGAATTAAGATATCATTCGTGAATATAGAAACCAAATGCAAATAGTATGACTAAGTCACATAAGATAATGTATACAAGATGTATAGACTAGTAATGGATGCATATAAGATGCATAGACTTTGAAATCGAGCTAATAACTATAACATGATAAAATGGATCACAACAACATGTTAAATGAGTTTAACAAGCAAAGTGACAACTATGCCATGATAAATATGCAATCTATTTGGGATGGTTCCAAAGGAATTGGATTGCATGTTTATGTCTATGATCAAATACAAACCTTTTGTTTCAAGGTTGCAAAACGATATGATAATTCTATATTTTATAGAATTATCCTATGCTTTATTGTATGAATTTCACCATTACAGACTTAACTTTACCTTATTCTTTAGCAAATTCCCCAAAACTTGGTTGCTTTGTCTTTTATGTAGGTTACTAAATTAAAAAGGCAAATCAAGGTTAACAAGGGAGGAATGAAGATGCCATAATTCCAAGAACCCCAAAACTGAATCATGTGGATCAATTTGGTGCAAGAGTGCTTACCTATGCTTGTGACCAATATCATGAATGGAGAACCTTTGATAATGTGGACTTTTAAGAAGTTAACTTAGAAGATGATATGAGCTAACTATAAGCTTATTTATATTTTAACCTTGATTAAGTAATAAAAATGGAGGGTGGAGATTGGCATCACTTGAACATCACGATGAAGATCACATGTAGCTGAACATAAAGGGAAGAATTTTACTAAATTTGTGTAGCTATAATTGTTGACTTCTAGAAGCAATTTTGTTTTGGAAAATTCAGAGTTGACATGGAATTAAACTACCTTCTCATTAGTCAAAAGGACAACATAAGGATCACTAAGAGTAAATGACGCTTTTCACATTAGCTAACTAGAATTTGCAAGCTACCAAGCTCCCTTGAATTCATGGTTTAGAGAAGATTCCAGAAAAATAAGGTGTAGCTGAGATAGGAGTGATACCACTAAAATTTTAGTTATTTAGCATATGTTTTTATTGTAATATCTCTTGATTTTTAGCTTGATCCTTGAGAATTTTGGCAAAAATACTCCTAAATGCATAATTGTCTAATGTGTAAGAGAAAATATGGAAAATGAGAAATTTTGGAGTATTTAGACTCATTTGGAGGATTTATGATGGTAAAAGTTGTAAAAAAAGCCATAACTACTGTGACTATTCTATCTTGCCATTTAAGGGAGTTTTTTTAAACCCTTTCTTTTATGATTTTTTAACCTCAAATGAACTTCATGGAACCTTATTTCAAGTCTCAATTCTCATCATTCTCATTTGGAATTGTCTTTCTTAGCTCAATAACTCATTATCGCTTTTCAAGTACCTTTATACATGTTTGAAGTGTAATACTTGCATTAGGAAGTTGGAAACTATTTTTGAATTGATAATTTTCCAAAAATTTTCTAAAGATTATATTGCATAATTTGTCCACTTAATAATTTGAATTTGGCCAGCAAAATGAAAGAATAAAATGTTGTATTAGGTAGCAAAAATGAAGGAACAAAAGAGCAAGTGTGCTGTATAGCAAGCTTTATGTGAGCAAATGCAATGTTGGCACCATTCTTGGAGATTCGATAGGTGATCTGCAAATGCACAAAATCGTACAAGTAATATAATGATAAGTAAAGTATCGTTCTTATGAAGATTGTATATATGAGAGTAACACATACTAAAATTGTATCCCTCTTTCTTATACTTGGAAAATTCAATAAAATATGTAAAACAAAATATAACTTATACGAATTAAACTTAAAATATGCAATATATATAAAAACTAATATGAAATCAAACTAAAGCTATTGCAAATAGCAAGTAAATATAACTTATAGATCTATGTAGCAACTAATTAACCAATTAAACATGCAAAACAAATCAAATTAACAAGAACTGAACCCAATATAAACCAATTAAATGAGAACATAATACAATCTAAGCTAAATAAAGTCAACAACATACAAAATTATAAAAATTAAACAAACCAACTTAAAACTAAACCAAATTGATACCAATTAAATTAAATAGCAAAGGATTGAAACAAATTTAACTTAACTTATCTAACCTTAATCAATTATTAAAACATGTGATTAAACTGTTATTAACTTAAATTAATCTAAGAACATGCAATTAAATCTAAATAAATCAAAATAGAATAAAAATTAAACTGATATGTACAAACCAAATGCAATAAAGCCTAAACTCATGCAAAACATGCTAATCAAATAATCCTAAACTGAATGTAAATAAAGATTAAAGAACATTTCAACAGGCATAAATCAATCCTAAATAAACTAACAAAACTATTTTGGAATATAAAATAGGTAAACTGAAACTGTTATGCAAGAACTTATCCAAATTAAACCTAATTAAACCCTAAACATACAAACCATGCAATGAAGCAACAACTGAACTCAAATCTAAACATAAAAAAACAAACCAAAAGCTTTAACAAGATTTAATTCTAAATTTAAAAGATTAATTACAAACTAAAATGTAAAACCAAATCAATTAACCATAATCCAGCAAAACCGCAACTTGAATGAACAAGAACTAAAATTGAATGGGAAAATTCAAGATTTAAACCAACTGCATGAAAACTAATGGAAACCAAATTGAAAAAGAATGTAAAACAAAACTTAATTGAATTAAAAACTTGAAAGAAGTGTGCATAAACTAAATTTAAAACAAAACCAAAAAAAATTAAAGACTAATAAAAGCTTAAAATAGATTCAAGAACAAGAAAACTAAAGTTGCTAAGGTTGGTCTATCCCAACCCTTTTACACCATTTTCCTAACAAGAATATGATGTATTTATAGGCAAAACAAACCTTAAAGAATTCATCTAAATAAGAACTCTAAGAACATGTGTTCGATTGGACTTAGTTTCTTTAATCTAATAATGCTTCTTTGATAAAGACTCTTAAAAGAAAGCTTTTAGATCTTCATCGTACCGTAAGTTATCATGTGGCAAATCTTCCATACCATATATCAACTTACCAAAATAGAATCTTGCTAAATCAAGAAAGTACATTTTTGACCTTTCTAAATTTAGCTTTCATAAAGTTGTTTCAAATCCTTCCATCTTAATCTTCATCTTCTTTCCCAAGCCTTAACTTGAATTCTTGAAGAAAAATTAGAAATTAACTTCATCCAAAAAGCTTCCTAAATGCCCATGCAAGTTGTATTTATAACCTATGCAAAATCCTAATCCAAGTAGAATTAGGAATATTTCACCACTAAGAAAAGGAATCCAACTCCAAATAGGAAAAAAATATAGAATTGCCACCTTGTCATGACACATCATCTTCTTTAACCAATAAGAAAACTCTTTAAATGCCATGTCATCCCATACTAATCCAATGCATTTGCACCTACACAAGCTATCATGGACTTATAATTATGTGAAAGTACAATTTTGCCCCTATTCTTTACCAAAATTCAAACTTAAGTTCTTGTATAAATTTTCATCTTTTTTTTTCAAGATTCATCAACTTCAACTCCACAACACTTGCCAAAGCCAATCTTGAATCTTTTTCCATTCTTGAATTTCAAGATTTTTAAAAAAATCAAGAACTACCAAGAATATCTCAACTATCCATAATATGATTAAGAATCATCCAAAAAAATCAAGAATCTTCAAACACTAGCAAGAATAATTTGTTTCTTCAAGAAAACATATAAAACTAAAAATTCACAAACTTAGGAGTAAAAAGAACTTTATTTTGCTAAGAACTAAGCAAAAATCAACCATAAAAGTACTAGAAATAACTCTATAAAATAAAGTTATCAAGATTTAAGAAAGACCACTAGGAGTTGTTGACTTGGTTGTTTGAAGGACTCTCATTAGTCATAATATTGACTTTTTTAAGTGTAATGGATCATGAGAAGAGGGCTTGAAAACAACGAGAGCTTAAGGAGCCAAACAAGCAAGCATAAGCTATGAAGTAAGAGAGGAAGAAGGACTTAGAAGTTGGCAATTACTTAGATATTTTTATTGAAATTTTAGAGCTTGAACCACCTCCCATTTGCCTATAAATAGAGGGGAGGAGCAACCCAAATAGAGGAGAATTAGATAGATTTTTAGGTATTAGTTTTAAGTTTTCTACATTTATTTTCCTCTACAGTTTTATTTTCTTGCTTTCCAAATAAAGCTATTTGGCAACCATTTTTTTTTTTACTTTCCATGCAAAATTTACTTTCTTGCTTTAATTTTCAGTGCACTTTATGATTTCTTCAAAAAAAGTTTCAGGTCTTCAAGTTTTAAGGGTCAATTTCAATTGTTTTCAAAAGTTATTCAAATCTAGTTTGCAATTTATGATTTTGACCTCTCTGCAGTGTTTTGATTGATTCTTGAACAATCTAGCTTGTTTTGAGCCAAAATTTTTTCTTAGATTCCTGACTCATAGATCTTCAAATTTTTTAAAAAAAAAATTAGCTTCAAATTCAATTTGCATAGTTCTATAAATCTCCACAGTTTTTGCTAAACATCAATGGTAGAGTTGAACTTTGAATGAGTGATAGCATAGCAAGGATCTTCTTTCCATCTTAGCATTTGGTTTGCAGCTCCTACACTTGGCAACTTTAATTCATGTGTTTACTTGTTAATTTTCATTTGATTGCATTTAAATTCATGTATTTACATGTTGTTTGGATAATTTTCTTGTTAATCGCTCTCTTTTATTATTTTTCATAAGATTTTTTATCTACTTTTATTGAGCCTGACTTTTTGTTATTTCTTTTTTTTTAGGTAGTAAACTTGTAAATATAGATTACTTTAGCTCAATTTAAGTTCATTTAATTTATAGAATTTTAGGTCTAATTTTCTTGCTATAAATTTTGTTTTTTCAGATTTAAATTCTTGTTTTTTATTTCAAGTGTTCTCTCTAGTTTTTGTAGTTTTTACTTCTTAAATTGTACTCTAATCTTATTTTGATCTTTTAGTTACTATTTTACAATTTCTTGTTTAAGTTCATCAAATTTGTTGAAGCTTAGATCTAATTTTGTTGTTGAGTTTTGGCCTTTTCAAATTTGCAAATTATTTTCATTTTTTACTAGCTCATTTGAACTTTACATTTTTGGTTCCTTACTTTTTATTTCATTTATGTTTTTACTTTGTTAGGCTACTGTATTTTACAATTTACATCTTGTTTAGTTTATTCCCTTAGAATTTTCTTAGTTGAAAGTTAAAAATTAGTTAAGGTAGTTAAAGTTAGTTGTTAGTTAGTTATTTTGGTTATGTTCACCTAGCTACTATTTTACTTGCTTCTTACAATTGCCATTTAAAATTTTTAGATTAGAATTACATTCTAATTCATGTTTAGTTCATTGCATGCCATTTTAGCTACTATTTTTGCTCATTCTTTTGTTTTACTTAGTTTACATGTTGCATGCTTACATTTTACTATTTTTATGTACCTTACTATACTTGTGTTTAATGTTTTATTTGATTTTAATTCTTTTTATTTAGTTTGATGTCCTGTTTTTCATTGTTTAATTAAACCAACTTTAGAAGGGGTGTGGGGATAATAGGTAATTAGGCTAAGAACCTCTTTAGGTAATCTTCATGCGATCAACATCTAGGCTTTTTAGCCTTTGTTATTACTTGAACAGCTGTGCACTTGCAGAATTGTCCAATCAAGTTTTTGGCATCGTTGCAAGGGATTAAGTCTAATGAGTCTTAGGCTAACACCATGCTTCATCATGCTCTTTTATAGGTTGGTTCACCCATTAGTTTACATAGTTTAGGATAGTTGCTTAGTTTACATAGGTTCAATATAGATAGTTTAGACATAGCTATTATATTTTTCTTTAGGTTTTATTTTATTTTTCATGTGGGACTCCACTTTTTATGAGATAGCTAAGCATCGTGTGGACCATGCTCAACCTTATTATTTCAATGATTACCTATGACCATGGCCTAGTAAGGAAGACTAAGCCAAAAAAGAGTTGGCCTTTAAAGATTTATCCAAAAAATTAGACTTTTTAAAAAAATCAAATAAACATCATTAAAGCTAAGTATGATCCTAAGCCTAATCTTTTTCACAAATTTCCAAGCCAACATGATAATGGTCAAGTGTATGGTGGAGATTATTGATTGCACTTAAATTGTAGTATTTTCATGCTCATTTTTACTGCAATTTTCCATACATTTTGGCCTGTTGCTTAGGATTTTTGGTAAAATTACTCCTAAATACATATTTATCTCATATGTAGGTACAAATATTGGAATTGAGGAATTTTGGATTTTTTTATACGAATTTGGAGATTTTTGGTGCAATTTATGCCAATGGCCTGAACTAGTGTCAATAGGCAAAATTGACACTTAAGGAGTTTTCTTTACTTTTCTAGCCTAATTTTTTTAGTATTATTTTCATAGTTTTTTTTAGTAAAATGTAGGATAAATAAATTCATCATGTATTTGGAATTGTTTGCAAGAAAAAAAAATGAATGAAGCATGTGATCAAGCAAATGGCAGTACAAGCTGGGTTTGAATGCATCAAAGAAAGGAGATGATGTGGCATTTTTAGAAGCTTTGATTGGCTATTAAATTGACTTTTTGGAGCAGCATATTACACGTGAAATCAATTTGCAATGCTGTTTAAGAAGCAACTAGACTAATAGCCGTGCAACCAATGCCATAGCACCAGCAAAAGAAGGCTCTTAAAGCACCAGCCAAATAGAGAATTTTCTGGATTTTTTTTAGACCCTAAGCCCCTCCCCTCTACCTATAAATAGGGAGAGAGGGCTGGCCATAGAAAGAGAGTTAGTTTAGGATTTAAATTTTTGTTTCTTTACTTTCCTTGATTTTCTTTTCTGCACTTTACATTTTCTTAGTTGCCAAACACTTTTTTTCCATAATTTGCCTTTGAATTTCATTGCAATTTTACTGTTTTGTAAGTGTTTTTAAGTGATGTTTATGAATATTTCAATAAAATCTCCATTTGAGTTCGTTTTCTAGCTCAAATCTACTTATTTCTCATTGATACTCAAATCTGTTGTTGAATCTGTCTGTTTTGACCTACTTGTGGTTTTTGAAGCATATTTACATCAAATCTTCATTATTTTTTCTCAAATTTTTTTTATAGCTTCCTAATTCAGTTAGCTATAACATACTTTAAATTAAAATTCAAACTCGCACTACAGCATTCTAGATCAAGCTTGGAAGTTCCACCTGGATGCAAGTGACAGTGTAGTTCTAGTTTTGAGCAACTAGTTTTGCATGGATTCTTTCTCCACTTCAGTAGTTTGTTTGCATTCTTTCTTCTTTATATCTTTATTTCTACTTGTTAACTTACTTAGTTTAATTTTGTACAATTTATTTCATGCTTTTCCTTGCTATTTGGTTAATTTTCTTCAATGATATACTATTTTTTTAGATTCTGCTTTGTTTTTGAAATTGAGTCTATTGAGCTGTTTTCTTTGTTGATTCATGCTATTTTCTTGTTGATTTAGGTAGTTAACTCATAGATCTAGGTTTTTCCTGCTTAGATAAAGTTCATTTTCTCTTTATAATTGTAGGTTGGAATTTTTCTTTAGTAATTTATGCATTTCTAGTTCCTGCAAGTTTCGGTTTATAGTTCTGTTCATTGTTTGATAAATTTTCTCTTCAACCTTGGTTCTACAATTTAAAATTCCATTTAGTTCTTCAATCTCTTACATATTCAAGTTAATTGGAGGTCCATTTGATCAGATTAGGAGACAAATCAAATTCCATTTTTCATTTTTGCATGTTAGCTTTGTTTATTTACTACATAGGCATCATATCTAGTTTTCACTTGTTTCTTCTTTGTCGATTCTATTTTAATGTTTCCAAATTGTTATTTCTTTTATATTCTACTTAGTTCTCAATTTTTTAATTCCTGTTTTACATATAGATTGTTAGTGGTTGTTTAGAATGAAGTTCATATTCAAAAAGAATTGCATGTTAGCTTTGTTTGTATGTGGCAGATTTCATTTTCCTTTCATGTTCATAATGTAGCCGTTAATTTCAACTTGGATATTACTTCTAGTTTTCTCATTTTTACGTCACTATTTTACATGCAATTCATGTTTACTTTTCAATTTTGCATTTTGGTTTAGCTTTTACTTGTTTTTGCATTTTAGAACTAGTTTTATTAAAGTTGGTTGCATTTAGATATAGGTTGATTTCACTTCATTTCACGAGTTGTCCATTTTAATTTCATAGGAATAATGTATTGTTTTCATGACTTGTTTCTTTATTTGGTTTAGCTTGTTATTTGCATTTTGAATTTTCATTATTTTTTAAATTAGCTTTTTACTACTGGCTAATTTTGTAGTTGGTAATTTTTCATGGATATTTTTTTATCGAACCAACTTTAGAAGGGTATGGGGATAAAAGGCACCTAGTTTAGGAACCTCTTTAGCTAATCCTCATAGGATCGACATCTTAACCTTTTGGTCACTATTATTACTTATACGGCCTGTGCAGTTATAGAGTTTACCCAATCAATTACCATAGTGCTAGGTGTCCATATGACCAACAATTCTAATCTTACTCAAACAACTACACAACTCAAACTTGGGATGGTTATCCTAAGAACATGAGGGACATTAGTTTGGGGCATTCTTTTAGTTCACCACCTCAATACACCCCCACTCATTCTACTGAGCATTCACTTCCAAAATACCTTTCACTACCTCAATACTCTCTACCATCACTTTAAGTCTCTCCAGTGCCACATTATGTTCCACCACAACAAAATTTTTCTTCATCACAGTATTATTCATCTTTGCATCACTTTCCATCAACTCAATATTCACCATCACCTACTATATAAGAAAAAACACCATCCCTTAAGTATATGCTCAATGAATTGCTCGAAACTCAAGAAAAGCTCTAGCAATACCAAGAGGCATTCATGAGGACTCTTGGGCAACGTGGTAAAAATGTACGTGCCATAAATACTTGCCTTCTAAATCCTAGACCTACGACTATAGAGTCAAAACCTTGTTGGAAAGAGAAGGAGAAGCATACATTAGAGGATCATTTGAGAAGAATAGGTCCATGTGGATTAATGATGATGAAGAGCTGATTGCACTAAAATTTTAGCTTTTTCATGTTCATTTTTAGTGTGATTTTACTTATAGTTTAGCTTGTTAATTGGGATTTTTGGTAAAATTACTCCTAAACGCATATTTTTCTCATATGTAGGTAAAAATATAAAAAATGAGGAATTTTGGATTTTTTATACAATTTGGAAGAATTTTAATGCAATTTGTGCAAATGGCCTAAATTAGTATCATTAAGCTACATTGATTTTGAGGGAGTTTTTCTTGATCTTTCTTTCATGATTTTTTTAGCATTATTTCCATAGTTTTGTAGTGAAATCAATGTTGAATTTGTTCATGTAATGACTTGCATTTTGTAGCAAACATGAAGAGCATAATTCATGCAAGAAGTGGCAAAAAGAAAAAGAGAGAAAACTACTTGCCGCATGCATGGAATGAAGCTTCAAGTGAGCAAGCATTTGGCACCATAAGCTAGGATTCAAAGAACTTAATAGGGAGTTGAGCATGCATTTTGGAGAGCTATGATTAGACTTTAAGTTGACTTCTTAGAATAGCAAATACACATGAGTTAAACTTGCAAACCTGCTAAGAGCTTAGGTGCCAAACAACTATGAAACCAAAGGATGAAGAAGGCTCTAAAAACTCAATAATTTGTAGCTAGAAACTCAATAATTTGTAGTTATTCTTTTAAGATTTTTTAAGACTAGAGATCTTTCCCATTTGACTATAAAAAAAGGGAGAAAGCTAGCAATTTAAGAACTTTATCTTAGTTTTTAAACTTTTTTTCTCTAGTTTTATGCACTTTTTTTTCTACATTTTACATTTTCTCATCATCCTAATAGATTTGTTTCTAGATTTTATTATTGAGTCTTGTTGCAAATTTTCATTTCTTGAGGCATTTGTCAGTGTTCTTTACAATTTTGACATTGAAATTCGCAAATTATATTGATTTTTGGCTCATATCTTCAAGCTTTCTCATTGATCTCAAATCTATTTTTTGCATTTTTGCATTTTTGCACTTGACCTAGTTGTAATGTTTTAATTAGAACTTGATCATTTTGTACTTGTTTTTGCTCCAATTTGTTCACTATTTTGTAACTCATTAGACTTCAACATAGTCAAATTTCAACTTCAAATTTCTTCCCATTCAATATAGTTAATTGGTGCAAGTTTCAGTTGATAATAGGAAGAGGTGCAATCTAGTTCATGTAATCCAAGCTTGAGCATGATTCTTCTCTCCTCTTGCCAAACTATTTTCTTCTTTCAACCTTTGATCTCTTAGATTTACTTGTTATCTTCTTATTTTTATTTTGTTGCAATATATTTCATGATTTAATAGCTATTTGGATTATTTGTTTATTTGCTACTCTGTTTTTTCTATTTTAAATAAATCTTGATTTGCTAGTTTGTTAAGCTATTCTTCCTTTATTTTGCTATGAATTTTTTGTTAAAATCTATAGTAAACTTGTTGTTTGATCTTGCTTTAGTTTAGATTAAGCTCATGTTCATTAAAACTTTTTAAATATGTATTTTCAGTTTTTGAATCATTAAAATTCTATCACAGCACAACTACAATTTAGTTAAATTTTTAGTTCCTTAACATGACTTTTCTATAATTTTTTATCTTTTCTTTTCTTTTTTATCTTGTTCCTTAGTTAAACTTTAAATTTTTAGCTCATGTTTAGTTCAAATCAATCAATGAGATCAAGATAAGTAGTTTTGAATTTCAATACCAAATTTTTCATGATTTGTAGTTTAGCTTGTTTTCCTTATATCTTGCATTTGTCCTTTAATTTTAGTTCTTTAATTTGAATTCCCATAATGTTCATTGAGTGTTCTTTTAATTTCTAGCTTGTGATCATTTATTTCCATTCAAATTTAGTTCATTTTCCCTCCTTAGTTTTAGTTTATGCTTAATATGTGAGTTTTGTGATTTTAGTTCTTAATTCTCATTTTAAATATTAGTTCTTTTAGTTTAGCTACTGTAGTTTACACTTCTAGCATTTATTTTACCTACTATTTTTGTTTAGTTTTTCATAATACTTGGGTTACATTTTTTATGCTTGATTCAATTTTATTTTTGTAGTAGTTAGTTTTCATGTCCATATGTTGATTGAGCTAACTATAGAAAAGTAGGGTGATAATAAATACTTAACTTATGAGTTTCTTTACCTAATCTCTGTGGGACAACATCTAAGGTCACTATTATTACTTGTATAGCTTGTGCCCATTATGGTGGAAATGCCACATTTTGTTAAAGTTGTGAAGGAAGAGATAGTGAAAGTAGTGGATAAGCCTATGGCTAGGGAATTTGACGAGAACGGATCATTTAAGGGAGTTGAGAAAAAAAGTAGCATTAAAAAAAAAGTTGATGTTAGTATTCCACTCATGCCATTTCATGAGTTCCTTGAAAATTACTTACTCGATTATGTGGAAAAGTATAAGGTGGATAGAGGTGTTGATAAGGCAAGGCTAATAGATAGATCACTTAAGCCCTTAAACACATTTTTTCTTGAATCTAGTATCAAGCTTAAGAATGAGGAAGAACTCATTAAGGAAGAACTTACTTGTCTATTAGCTTGTCTATTCCTTGATCGTATCCTTAAAGCTATAGACATTTATTCTTAGAGTTCCTTTAGATAGACCATCCATGGAGGAAAAAAATGAATGGTATGAATTTTGGAAAGGATGGTTCACTTCCCTACTTTAAATTGTAATAAGATCTTAGTGTTGGTCTTGATGACAAAGACTTTGAGCCTCATAGTTCACTCATGCAATTTCCTTTATTTTTTGAGATTCCACTGGATGATGATTTAGAAATGTATGTGGTTGAAAGCCCATTTTTTGATAATGTCAATGAGCCAAGTGAAAAAGATGAGGATGCAATAGAGGAAACTTTGAAAATGTCAAAAGTTGTTAATGTAGAGGATTTGGATAATGATGATATAGAGGGACTCTCTAGTTGCTTAGAAATTTCTTAAACCTCCAATTTTTGACTTGATACCTTTAACTTCTCATCCTTTATACTTACACGATTGATACCATTCATGGAGGAATTTTTCAAGTTAGAGCTCAAACTAATATTCTCTATGGTGGTACCTAATTTATAGGTATTGAAGCCAATGACCACCTCTATTTAGTCAGATTGCAATATGTTTAGACTATTCATAGAGGTGGGATATGAATTTACCTATTATGCGCACCACATACACTTAGAGTTTACCATTGCATATTAGGTGCAAAGGAAAAGAATGAAGTGGGTAGATTCTAGAACTGTGTGTAGTGTGATTCTCTAACACTAATGAAAGTCAAGTTTTTCACTTTAAATAAAGTATTTCTTAGGAGGCAACCTAAGTTTTACATTTCATTTTTTTTGTTCATTTGCTTATTTTGTTGTTTAGCTTATGTTTTTCTTATACATATTGATGTTGTTTCTTTTTGTAGTTGTTTTCTTTGTTTTATAGGAAGAATAAAAGCTTAAAGCTAGAAGCATTAGTTTCAGCCAAGCAGACATGGGGAGATTTAGTCACCATACTCCAAGATGATAGGGGAGTTCCTTGTTCCTCTTATGTGCTTTTATTTCTTGATGCTTACACATTAAGGACAATATGTTGTTTAAGTTTAGGGTCTAGGAAAATTGTTCAAATTTTCGCAAAATTTTTTGAATTTTCTTTAAGTTCTGTATTAAAATTGAGCTTGACTTGTTATAGCTTGAATCATTAGTATGCTTTCTCTGATTAGTTCTTCATGAAACTAATGATAGGTAGAGATTGAGAATGAATATAGCTTTAGGAAAAGATTGAATTTTGTGTGAAATATGAGATGATGCTTATGTTTAATGACTTTTTAAGTATGATTTTTCATTTGTGAGTTAATACCTTGATTGTTGAATTGCATTTTTTATCTAGTGATTGATTATGTGAGCATGATTTTTTTTTTCATTGGTTGGTCAAGTTGTGTTTCATGTTCCAAAATTTATTTTGATCATCTCTTGAGGTGAAATCCTAGAAGATACATGATTGGGGAAATAATATTGGTCATATTTGGATCGTTTGAGCCTTTTCAAGCTAACCTTGATATAATTTTTTCATAGTCACCCTATTTAAGCCTATGATACCTTTCATTGTTATAAAACCACATTACAAGCCCAAGCTTTTGATTTGATATTTCTTATCTTTTTGGTCATTTACCCTATGTGCATTAAGGCATTCATATGTCATTTTTTAGCTATGCATTATTAGGGAAGAAAGATGGAGCTTGGAAAAAGAATGGGAAAACAAAAAGAGAAATAAAAAAAAAGGTCAAGTTAGCTTGCAAAATAAAAAAATGAAAAAGAAAAAGAAAAGAAAAATAACAAAACCAATAAAGTGCTAAAAAGAAAAGAAAAGAAAAGAAAAGTAAGGAAAAACTAAGTTTGGTGATGATTGTTAAGATAAGCTTTACCTTCATTTACCTTGAGAGCTCAATTATGGATGTCCTTAGATCAAGTAATGCATTGTTAGGGTACTTGAGCCTAAAATGACTTTTATCATACCTTGATCCTAGCCTTCTATTACAAGCGTATAAAAGCCCTAAATGATCCTTGGTCATGTGTTTATCTACATTAGTAGAGAGAGATGTGATAAGAAAACATATGAAACTTAAGCACACTTTGTTGATATTTTATTTTTAAGTTTTCATATTTTGAATAAATTTCATGTAAGGATTTGAGAGATGCATTGCTTGCACTTGTAACCATAGTTAAGAATGAGCTTAGCCTAGGTTGATTCTTGTGTATTAGCACATGTTCATGACTTTGCTTTAGTTATTTTCATTGATCAATCCAAGAGGCATTCATGCTGAATGAAGCGTTGAAAGTTAATAATGATTCTTGCTCAATCTTCTTTTACTTGAGGATATGTTTGGGGGTTTAGTTGCACTAAAATTTTAGTGATTTAGCATATGTTTTTACTACGATTTCTCTTCATTTTTAGCTTGACCCTTAAGAAGTTTGGCAAAAATACTCCCAAATGCATAATTGTCTCATATGTAGGAGAAAATAGAGAAAATGAGAAATTGTCTCTAGAATTTTTCTAAGGATTATATTGCATAATTTTTTCCCTTAATGACTTGAATTTTGGTAGCAAAATGAAAGAAAAAAATGCTGTATTGGGTGGCAAAAATGAAGGACAAAAGAGCAAGTGTGCCATGTAGCAAGCTTTATGTGACCAAATGCAATGTTGGCACCTTTCTTGAAGATTTAAAGAAAACCACTAAGAGTTGCTAAGTTGGCTGTTTGAAGGACTCCCATTGGTCATAATCTTGATTTCTTATAGTGAAATAGATTATGAGAAGAGAGCTTGAAAATAGGTAGAGCTTAAGGAGCCAAACAAGCAAGCAAAAGCAAAATCCTCATGGCATTATGACTCCTACATGGATTCAGTTTTTTTATATTTAAGAGGATTTCTCAATGCACATGTGTTATTTGAAGAGTTTTATTCAAAAAAGGACTTTATAGCATTTGGCCAAAGGAGATTTGATTCAACCATAACTCTTTTGATCAACTATTCAAAGAATTATGTTTCAAGAAGGAGTTTACAAGATTAATTTCAAGAGATTGGATGATGAACAACAATATGATCTTGGAATACAAGAATAGCCAAAACTTGTCAAGTGTGCAAGATCAACATCCAAGATGAATCCCAAGGTAGCATGATCGACCAAGGTTCTTCCAAATTGAAAACTCTTGTGTTTAACAAACACTAATGGATCAAGATAAATCTTATCCTTTGGTGTTTAGATAGAATTGAACTTGTATGATCTCTACCCCATAGTTAAACTCCTATCTATAAATAAGGAGGCTAGCTCTTGTTTCCATCACATCCCACATTCCATTATTCTCTTATCTTTTATGCTTTCTATAGTTTTTTTTTAGATTTTTAGTTCTTTTTAGGTTTTCTTTGTATTAGGCTAAGGTGACAGATTAGCCATTACAAAAACCTCTTATTTTCTTAATTTTTCTTTCAATACAAGTATTCTTAGTTTTAAGATCTATTCTCCTTAAAAGCTTTCTTTGTTGCAAGTAGTTTTACAAGCAGTTTTACAACTTTCTTTTATGCTTTATAATATTCTACCATTATTGATTTCTTTATTATAAGTCTCAATTTGTATGCAATATTTGTTATTTTTTTCTTTTATACAATCCCACTTTTAGCAATCTTAAATCTTTGATATCTAAAGTTTCAATTATTGATTCTTAGATCTAGTTAGATTCAGCCTAATCCAAGATTTCTAAAGTGACAATTAGATATTAAGATCTTGGCCTACATTGTTCTTTATACATTTTTGTTTATTTTTATTTGCAAATCGAATTAAAGTTTTCATTAATTTAGATATAAGAGTTTAGTTTATCAATTTTTGTAATTGAATCTACCCAATAACTTAATTCTATAATCCTCATGGGAATGATATTCTATGTTTATCACTACTATCACTTGATTATGACCTGTGCACGTATAGGCATTACGAAAAATAGCAATCAAGTTTTTGGCATTGTTACCGAGGATTATAAAGATGTTCAATTCAATATCAATAAGGATTCTCTACTCTTTTGTAATCTAAACATTTACTTTTTATTGCTTTTATCTATTTTAATCTTTTCTTGTTTTTATGCGCAGATCTAAAAGTGTTGACCTAGCTTCACTTGACAAAGAAATTGAAAAAACTCTAAGGTGTTTAAGGTGAGAGCAAACAATGCCACCTACACCAACACCAATTCTGAATGCAAACAATAAAGGACATAGAACCTTGAGGAATTATGTTGTCCCTAATTTTGATGGTTTTTAACCATTCATTCGCAATCCAACCATACAAGCAAAAAACTTTGAGATCAAGCCTTATATTATTCAAATGGTCTAAACTTTTGTATAGTTTGGCAGTTTGTAAAGTGAAGATCCTAACCTTTACTTATCTAGTTTTTTGAATTATGTGATACTTTTAAGTATAATGGTGTTTCAAATGTGCAATAAGATTAAGACTTTTTCATTTTTCTCTTAGGGACAAGGTAAAGAGTTGATTATTTTCACTACCATCTGGATCAATCACAACTTGGGAGGATTTGGTGCAAAAATTCGTCATGAAATTCTTTCCACCTACTAGGATAGCCAAGTTGATAAATAAAATAACCACCATTATACAAGTTGATGGTGAGAATCTTTATGGTGCTTGAGAAAGCTTTAAGGAGTTATTGAGAAAGTGTCCATAACATAGTCTTTTCCAATGTTTACAAATCCAGATATTCTACAATGGCCTCACTCCATCCATGAGAACTATATTGGATTCAGTTATTGGAAGAGCCATTATAAGCAAGACTGTTGAAGAAGTAGATGAACTGATAAAGATGGCAACCAACAATTATCAATAGGGTATGGAACATAAGATACACAAGAAAACTGTTGGTGTGTATGAAGTTGATGCCTTTACTTTCACCAATACAAAATTAGCAAATCTAAGTAAGAAAATTGAAACTTTAGGAGCCTCATCCCAAATCACCCCTGTCCATGCCATATAAATCCTATTTGTTTCTTGTGAAATCTGTGATGGACCTTATGTTAGTGAAAAATGTCAATTTAGAATAGAAATGGTCTAGAATGCCTAACAATCCAAGCTCACATACAACCCATAGAGCAATACCTATAACCTAGGCTGGTGAAACCACCTTAACTTTTCTTAGAACCAACCTAACCACCAACCCACTAACAAAAATGCTAATTTTTGCTCAAACCCACAACCCTATAACCCATCCTAAGAAAAAAAACCAAGTTTGAGGAAATGTTGACCCAATTGAAGCAAGCTAACAATGCAACCATCCAAAGTCAAGCTACGTCAATCAAAAACGTTGAAAACCAAATAGGTCAATTTGCTCATGTCATAGCTAACTAACATTTAGGAATCTTGCCTAGTAACATCCAGTCAAACCTTAAGAAGTAAGGTAAGGAAGCATGCTATGTAGTATACTCTAATGGTGATGATGGTATGTATGATTTTGATGATGATATTATGGATAAACCAGTAGCGGTTAACTTACCTAGCTTTGTTAAATAGCCTAAGGTAAATTTTATTGGAAAAGATGATCTAATGGATGATGAGGAGCTATTGAGGTATGTAGAGAGATTTTGGGTAGTTTTGATCACATTGTTTTTGAAGCCCCTAAAAGTATTGAACCCTATGAAGAGATAGTAGGCAATTTTGAAATTAAAGAATATCTCAAGAGTATGATCAAGAGGAAGATCTTGAGAAGTTTATTGAAGGTTCAATTGAAGAAGGAAATATGTTAATGTAAATAGGAAGGGCTTTTCTTAAGAGCATTCAATTTGAAGTGGAAGAGCAAAAAGAGAATCATGAAATCAAAAGATTGAGAATGACTCTAAGAATGTCCCATTGAAGGCAAACCTTCGAAGTAGCACCACCAACACCTAGTTTCATACTGAAAGTGCTGTTCAAAGAGTTAGAGAAGGGCATTTTTACAGAAGATTGTAGTCTTGCACTTAGACAACTTTTTTTAAAAAAGTAAAAAGATCTAAGGAGTTTCACTATCACTTGTAAAATTGGTCATTTAAAATTTGATGAAGCTTTTGTGATATTGAATCTAGTATAAATCTGATGGCTATGAAGTTTTCGTGGAGCTAGGAAGTGGTGTACTGAACCTCTAACTTTCACTATTAAGTTTGCTGACAGATTTACGAAAAAACCACAAGGAATGTTGGAGAACATGTTGGTAAAAGTTAGCAAGTATGTTTTTCTTAGGGATTTTATTGTATTAGATATAGAGGATGATGAAGCCCATTTACTGTTAGGTAGACATTTCCTATTAACATTCAAAGCCTTGATTGATGTATACAATTATGATATTACCCTAAGATTTACGGACAAGAGAATGTAATTTATAAGGAATAGATATGATATGCTTAGAGATGAAGAGGATGTTCAAATAGTAACAAGAGTTAAAGGAAAGAATAAACCTAGGGAGTCGAACATGATTTATAAACCTCTTAACCGACTGTCATAAGTTAACTTAGCAAAACCATTGAGTCTTAGGCCTTGCAAGCCTAAACCACCTAAAACGTTTAGACCAAAACTAAAGGTGCCCACCATTAATTCAAGTTCAACTTATGTCATTCCTACGAGAAGAGTGACAAACATCCTAAATCTATTCAGTCTATGTAATCCCGCAAAGAAAAATGCAATAAGATAAACTCTCTCCTGAAGGGATAAAGGGATTTTTAAAGTTTAGGTATGGTCTAGCTTGACCAAAACTAACGCTATTTGGGAGGCAACCAAGTTTTGCTTTTATAGTTTATGCATTTGTTTTCTCTATTCTTATTTTTAGGATAGGTATGTTTTGATTTTTTTTTATGTTCATGAATTTTATTTTTTAAGGATGAAAGCGATGCAAGGAGTTGCCTCAAGCAAGATTAGGCCTTTAAGCCAAATTTGGGAAGTATTTCTTTTTCTTAGTGCTTCTTTTGTAATATTGCTTAATGTAAGTGTGAGGGGAAAAGAATGCTTTTGAATTAAATTTGTTTCAAAATCATTTCCGTAATTGCTTTATTTTTAAACCAAATGGGCATGCTAGAATCTTTATTATGCAAACCTAGTTAATGTTACATGAAATTCAAGAATGACTAATGTATGATATGAGGAGAAGTATAAATTAGTGAAGCATGAGATAATTTCTTGAATATGCTATTTGGTTGAGTATGATTTTATATATATGTTTTTAGTCTTAATCTATGAGATCATTGATTTTTTTGAAATGTTTATGGATATTAAATTGCATAAAAGTTTAAAGTAAGAGTATGACTTTAGAATTTACCTACTCAACACTTGAGGTAAATTTTTAGACAATATTTGACACAAAAAATGATCTAGGCATTCTTTGGACAATTTTAGCATTTTCAAATCTACCTTTTATGATGCATCACTTGTACCTTTATTTTTGAGCTTTTATATTATCCTTTTCTTTGTTTTATTTAGCCACATTAATAAAGCCTAAGCCTTTTTCTTTAATATTATCATTTTTTATTGTTGTACCCTAACCCAATGTACTTACACATATTTTAGAAAATTTTTTGTATTTAGGAGGAAGACAGGTGCAAAGAAATCAAAAAGAAAAGAAAAGTTTGCTAAAAAGCCAAAATAGAAGACAAAATGGCAAAAGATAAAATAAGGGCTCTAAAAAATTATGGGAAACTAAAAGATGCCTCACAAAGTTGAAAGTTCAAAACTGTTAAACTTTTGAGCTTTAGTCCAAGAAAAAAAAAAAAGGTAAGCTAAAAGGGTTATAAGGCTAAATTTTCCTTTTTCATACCTAAACCCAAGCCTTACTTACAAGTCTAAAAGGCTTTTTGAACTTGAGTCAAGTATATAAGTCTAACATTAGCAGAAAGGGAAGAGGAAAGCAAATATATGAAGTATATTCTACCTTTGAGTTGATATGTGATAATATATTTTGCATTCTTTTTGCTTAAATTATATATATGGATTAGAGATGGAGTTATTTCATATGCATGAAAATTATATGAGATTGAAAGCTTAGTTTTTGAACGAATTTCTTGTGAATCTATGTTTGTAATTATCTTTATATTATGCTATAAAGCATCATTGAAATTGTGTGTGACTTTGACTTTGGGCGCATCTATTTTAAGTTTTTAGTAATGTTAATTTGTGTCTTTTGCCTAAGGACAAGCAAAGATTTATGTATGGGGCTGTGATAGTACTTAAATATATAGAGATTTATAAGTTCAATTTAGTTGAAAATTTTTTAAATTTTGGTTGAATTTGATGCTTTTAATGTTTTTTTTTTTTCTTGATCTACAAGTTTTTCTATTTGGAATAGAATTTCCATTCAATTTCTTACAAGAAACCATGCAAGATAAGGACAAGCTTCATTCTTGTAATATTTGGCCAAGCATGTAATGATGTAACCAAATTCTACTTGAAGTAGGATTTCCAAATTCAACTTGAAGTAGAAATCCTTATGGCACTATGACTCCCACATGGATGACTCCCACAGGGGTTCGATTTTCTCATATTCAAGAGTGCTTCTAATAATTTTATTTTTTATAGTATTATTATAAGGCTTATTTGGTTAATTTTATTACTCGATAAATATTGCTTAATTCCAAGCAATTTAATTAAATTTGCAACTAATATGGTTTAATTAACTCAATTGTAGTTAAATTAGAAGATTAAAAGGCTAAACTAGATTGAGCTACTAAATTAACCACTTATTGCAATGCTATTGGTGCATGAAATGAAGACATTGGCCATGACTTGCGTGATTGCATGGTGGAGAGAGTTGTTGACCGTGAAGTTTGTGAGTCAAGTTTAAAAGAAGGATACCAACTGTTGTTATTTGGTAAGAAAAAAAGAGCTAAAATGATGGCATAAAATGACAAAGAAAATTAGTTGGCAGCAGTTAATGTTACCTTGCTTGGTTAGACCCATTTTGCCCAAAAATGGCACATAATTGTTGTTGGAAATGAGCTATTGGAAGAAGGCCATTGGATGATAGTTGGATGAAGAGAAAAATGCTGCATTTTATGCATTTGCTACTGAAAATAGGAGCCACCTATTATGTTGCAAATTGTCAATGTTTGCAACCAAATTTCTTCCACTAAATGTAGACGTGTACTCTCTAAAATAGGGCAATAAAGCTATTGCTAACCTGGACGTAAAAACTACACTCCTATTGGCTATAACACGGAGAACAAGATCACTCTAAAATAGCCTCAAATTTTCTACATGGTAAGAGAACAAAAGTAGTTACTGTTAACCATAAGGACTTCTTTAAAATTGATGTTGCTGGCTACTAGTTTGTTGCTGCCACATAAGCTGCTGACTTGGTTTTATTATACATATTGATTGGCTATTAAAAAAGGTCAAAAGCTTCTTGAAATGTCATACATGGAGTGTGCAAAGCCATCTAGACGAAAGCTGCTACAACTGAACCTATATCCTCCATAAAATTGATGGCTAATTGTATATGCTAGCGAAATGCATGGTTCCATTTTCTAAAAAATTGGTTGGCTATCTTTGATAATGGAGTGTGATAATTTTCAAGCATTGAAAAGGGGACAAAGAAAGGAGAGCCGAACATGGGATGCATTGGAATTTTTCTTCTTGCATTTTCTTAGTTGTAACATCATTAGTGAGAGACTGCATTTTTTTTTGTTATGCCTTAACTTTTATGCCTCTTCCTTTGACATTTAGTTGTGGAAAAACAACACCAAGGGGAGAATATTTTTAGGGAAGGTCTAGCATTTAATGCTCAACTAGTCTTGCAATTTTAAAGGAACTACATTAAGTAGAATGCCATTTTTTTCTACCCTGTTTTTCTTCAAGTAGCAGCATTAGTTTGGCTACTACTTTATTCACTTTCCTTTAGACTTTTCTCTTGTATTTTGTCCCAATCTTATCTTTTTTTATTTCTTTATCTAATATATGATTTTAGATAAAAGATAATGAGTTGAACTAGACAATTAAGCTTGGAAGAAAGGTCAAATCGTGCTGCCTATCTTCCTATGTCAATCACAATATGAGCGCTTCCATAAAGCTTCATTTCTACCATTTTTTTAGTTGTTTTCTTTACTTTAATTTCATGTTGTTATTTTCTATTTTGTATCTTATTTCAGTTTTCAATTTCAAGTATGTTTGTCCATGTTTTTATGTTGCATTTTTGTTTACACCATTTTCTCTCAAAAGTGATGCCAAATTTGCTGCATTCCATAGTAATCATGATTTTGAGAAATTTTTAGGGTGTTTCTTCATTTATTGCTTAATTTAAAAACTCTTTAGTTTGTTCTTTAGTCTTTATTATATGTAATATTAGGTTTAATTTGGATGGCAAAAACACATTATATCTATGTAAGAATCTAACATTTCCAGTGACTATTTTCTAGATTTCATATTATACTTTTTTGCTTCTTGTCCTTTGCATTTCAAGATTTTTTACGCTAGATAAGGATAGTATTTGAATGCCACTATGTTGAGACATCATTTATGAGGCTTCATATTACTTGAATCTATTTTTTTTCTATTTTTCTTGCATTTATTTTCACCATGTGTAGCTGTTGTATTTTAATTTTGTTTTGATGTTCTTTATGATCTACAATTTCATGCTCTTTAGTTTCTTTGTGATTGTTGGTTTTGGTTCTTTTGATTCAGTACTCTAATGCTCAATTAAATTTTCCTTTAATTTTCAAGTTCAATTGCTTTAAATTTCATCATGTATAGCTCTTGCACATACATTAGTTTTTTGCTCATGTCCTTTTTAGTATAGATTAAGTTTACTTGCTTGATCTTTAATATTCTTGCAATTTAATTTCATGTGCAATTTATGTTTCAAGTATTTTAATTTTCTATGTTATTTAAATTTGTTAGCGATTTAAATTTCTATGGTTTTTAAATTTATGCAATTTACTTTCCTTGTAATTTAATTTTAATTCTTTAAATTTCATGCCTTCATTTACTTTTTATGCAATTTATTTTTCATGCTTTTTAAATTTATGCAATTTAAATTTTCATGCAATTTAATTATTCATCTCTTAAATTTAATGCTTATTTAAATTTTTAAGCTTTTTAATTTTTTTTAGATTTGAATATACCTTTTTTGTTAAATTTGAATATACCTAAGGTACCTGATTTTAGTAGCTAGCCCTAATTACCACTACAATCTTCAAGACCAATACTCAAAGTTAATACTTTCACTTTGTTACTTGTATAACCTATATACTTGTCATTTGTACAACAAGTTTTTGAAACTATTGCTAAGGATTGTAGGCACAATTTAGTGCTAATATTAATACTAAGCATGCCTAGGTGTAGTTCAAATCATTTTTTTTCTTAGCTTTTATGTATGTCTTTTTAGCTTTTAGTTTCTCTTCAATGAATTGAGATAGCTTATCAAGTCCTTCTGAGCCTAGGTTTCGGAATCATTATACTTTACCTCACGTTGATGGATTTCAAAACACTATGGCTAAACCTTTAAGGCACAATACCATTAGAGATTTTACTTCCCCATTTGGGTTCAAATTTCAAAACTAATGGTCATATGAGAGTCTAGTGTCTAGGAGTGCTATTGATAAGTGTGAATAAGATCCATTAAAGCCTTAGCCTCTCTATAGCAACTCTAGCTGATAGAATAGATGCCACTAGAGCTCAATATGAGGTCTTGTCCATCCATCCTTAAGCTAATTTCCATGTTGTGAAAGTTATGGTGGAGATTACTTTAGTGATAGGTGTCTGTTTACCATTGAACCTATTCAATTTGTGGACTACCCAGATAGTCAACAATTTGAATTATGTCTAAACACTTACACTCCAGGATGGGAAAACAATCTAAGTCTCTCATGAGACATTAGACAGGGCAGTCATTGAGTTCTATACCTATGTATTCCTAGACTTACCTAATTGAATTTTCCCTACCTCAATATCCTTCACCGTAATATCTCAATCCACTATAGTATTCTCCACCTTACAATTTGTCTCCTCAATATCCTCAAGATCCATAATAACCATCCCACCCCATATCATCATATTACTTTTCCACACCACAATAATTTCCATCACCATAATTTTTTCCTCTTAAAAAACTGATACAATCCTTAGAAGAGATGCTAAACACAATTACATCACATAATTTCTATGCTTCAAATGCAAGAAACTTTTTTTCAAGAGCAAGTAACTTTTATGAAAAAACTAGAGATTCATGTAGGTCAATTTCATAGCGCCCCTAGCACCTATCCTTATGATACGTCATCTAGTGATACTGAGTCCTTATTGTTAGGAGTAGGTGAGGAGTACTATAAGGAGCATGAGCATGAAATGCCTCGACCTATAGAACTTTAAAGGAAACTATGAGTAGAGGTCAAGATGATAAGAAGCAAGATCAATAGTTGTGTCATGTTCTTGAGTCTATAGTGATTTTATGGAACCATGACCTTTAAAGTCTTTATAGGACATTGAAGTTAGGGAGAGAGACTAGAGTTAAAATGATGGACTAGTTTAGGACTCTAAAATTCAAAAAGGGGATAGTATTTATTCTATTAATGAAAATATATCTAAGCCCTTTAGGATACCCATTTCATTTCTGCAGCACTTTCAAGAACAAAATGCTTGATTTGTCAAAAATGAATGTGGTGGATAAGTATGTTGATGAGGGGTGCTTAAAGAAAATTTTAGATATACGCTTAACCACATGTCTTATAGAGCCTAGTAAAAAGGATAATAATGAGTTTGAGGAGTTCTTGAGAAATATTCTAGAGGTTGATAATAATAAAGAGCTCGATGATGATGAAATTAAAGAATTCTTAAATGAGGAAGATGAACATAGTGAAAGAGTTCTTTAATATTGTAAAGGCTCCTCCATCTTCTAACCCTCAACCTAACACCTTAAACACCTCATTCTTTACATTTCCTCAGATTTTTCCATCCATGATGGTTCTTTTCACTCTAGAATTAAGTCTAGTGACTATTATTCCTAGTTCAATGACAAAACATATAAGATCTAGCCAGATGAAGGGTTCAAACTTTATGTCTAACACCATCATTTCCAGCTTATTGTTAAAGATGTGGAGAAAAAAAATTCATTAAATGGATGGATGCTTGAAACAAATGTGGGGTGATTACTTAACCCTAGTCAAAGTCAAGCTATTGACTATAAATAAGCACTTATTGGGAGGCAACCCAAGTGTTTAATGTCTCATGTTATTTTTTTTTACATTTTTAGGTGTGTTTTCAGCTATGATTTATGTTTAGTCTGTATTTTTTGTTTCGTAGATAATAATAAAGGTAGCCGATGTTGGGAACTTCAAAGAAAATCCTTAGCCAGTCCAAAGAGTATTCTTCACCTCTTGCACTTAAATTATTATAGGGTTACACATCGAGGACAATGTGCACTTTAAGTTTGGGGGTGGAGACAATTTTGCCAAAATTTGTCTAATTTCAAAAATTTTCTTGAAATTTTTGCTTAATTTGTTCTGCTATGAGTCATTAGTACGCTTCCATTGGTTGATTTGCTATGAAACCATGATTCACTTTGATTAGGAAAAGAATAAATGTTGTGCAAAACATCATATGAATTCTTGAGTTATGACTACTTGATTGTTAGATTTATTTTGTGAGCAATTGTTTTTATCATTGATTTGCATGTTATTTGGTGAATGATTATGTGATTGTGAAATTTTTACATTCATCATTAAAGTTATGCTAATATTTTAGAATTTGTTTGATCATCTCTCAAGGTGAAATCCTATACGACACTTAGCTAGGGTGATGACTTAGACCATCTTTGGATTGATTGAGCCTTTCAAGCCAACCCTTATATGAATATCTATATTCACCCCTTTTAAGCATTTTATTATCTTTCTTTTTTTTGCATCAACATTAATGTCCTTTTTAGTATAGATTAAGTTTACTTGCTTGCTCTTTAATATTCTTCCAATTTAAATTTCGTGTGCAATTTAAGTTTCATGCATTTTAATTTTCTATTTTATTTAAATTTTATAGCAATTGAATTCATATGTTGTTTAAATTTATACAATTTACTTTCCTTATAATTTAATTTAAAGTCTTTAAATTTCATGTCCCCATTTACTTTTTATGCAATTGATTTTTCATGCTTTTAAATTTATGCAATTTAAATTTTCATGCAATTAATTATTCATCTTTTAAATTTAATGTTTATTTAAATTTTAAGCTTTTTAATTTTTATTAGATTTGAATATACCTAAGGTGCCTGATTTAATAGTTAGCTCTATATACCACCGCAGTCCTCAAAAGACAATACTTGGAGTTAATACTTTCACTATATTACTTGCATGACCCATATATTTGTGATGTGCACAACAACTTCTTAATTAACATGTGTTATTTGAACAGTTTTATTCAAATAAAGACTCTATAGCATTCAGCCAAAAGAGATTTGATTCAACCATGACTCTTTTGATTAACCATTCAAAGAATTGTATTTCAAGAAAGAGTTTGCAAGATTAATTTCAAGAGATCAGATGAAGAACAACAACATGGTCTTGGAATTCAAGCATAGCCAAAACTTATCAAGTGTGCAAGATTAAGATATGTGCCATGCAAGACCAACATCCAAGATGAATCCCAAGGTAGCATGATCGGCCAAGGCTCTTCCAAATTAAAGACTTCCATGTTTGGCCAACATTAATGGATTAAGATAAATTTTATGCTTTGGTGTTTAGATAGAATTGAACTTGTATGCTTAATCTCTACCCTACAGTTGAACTCCCATCTATAAATAAGAAGGCTAGCTCTTGTTTCCAACACATCTCACGTTCCATTCTTTTATTCTTTTTTTTTTATTTTCTCTAGTTTTTTTAGATTTTTAGTTCTTTTTAGGTTTTCTTTGTATTAGACTAAGGTGACATATTAGCCATCAGAAAAACCTCATATTTTCTTAATTCTTCTTTCAATACAAGTATTCTTAGTTTCAAGATCTATTTTCTTTAAAAGCTTTCTTTGTTGCAATCGATTTTTCAACTTTCTTTTATGCTTTATAAGATTCGGCCATTGTTGATTTCTTTAATATAAGTCTCAGTTTTTATCCAATCTTTGTTACTTATTATTTTTTTATGTAATCCATTTTTAGCAATCTCAAATCTTTGTTATTTAAAGTTTCAATTCTTGATCCTTAGATGTAGTTAGATTCGGCCTAATCCAATATTTCCAAAGTGACAGTTGGATATTGAGATATTGGCCTACATTGTTCTTTATATGTTTTTATTTATTTTTATTTGCAAACCAAATCAAAGTTTTCATTAGTTTGGATATAAGAGTTTAATTTATCAACTTGGTAATTGAATCCACCCAACAATTTAATTCTATAATCCTTGTGGGAACGATACTCTACTTTTATCACTATTATTACTTGATTAGATATGTGCACTTGTAGGCATTACAAAAATATCAATTAATGATACTTGGAATACTTCCTATCTTTATTACTTACACAACCTATCCACTTCCAATAGACTTGGAAAATCATATCATGGTACATATTTGGATCATTTTTCATTGAGCCTAGAAAGGATTCTATGATTGTTAAAGTAATAATAGAGCCATAATGAATCCAAGTCTATTTATGATTCAAATAGGCATTTTGATTAGATAATAAGATTATCAAATGTGTAACCGAACATAATTCCTAAGGTCGCACTAATTTTTCCTAGTAAGCAAAAGAGTTGGGTATTGGCTACATTAACAATTAGCTCAAGTGCAAGTAGGAAATTGATAGCGTATGTGCCCTAAAGCCAATTGGATTATAGAACATACATCTAAGTTCCACCAATCATTATGCTTTAGTGATTAAAAGGTTTTTCTTTATAAATAAGCATTAGGATAAGGAGTTATCAATGTGCTAATTGGATGAAACCCATGGAACACAATGGCCTTGCAAAGGAATTGTAAAGAGTTACAATTATGAGATCTTTATACATTAAAGTCGTGTACCTAAATTATTTTTAATCAAAGTGTTGTTGAGACAAGGCATCAATGACACTGAGAAACTGAGACATGTTAAGCCTACTTACTTATGAAGTAAGTAATTGATCTCATAGATTAAAGTATGGAGGTACATGAGGATAATATTTGGGTGCTTGTTATAGAACAAGTTCACTAAATATGGCCCACTATGAGAACTCCAATTATTTTTTCACTCAAGTATCCATGGAATGTTCTCATGTGTAAGCTGTGTAACTTGTCCTTAGACTTGAGATGCCATGTTATAATATATGTGAATCATTATACTTTGATTTCATCTTTATGGTTGAGGGCACCTGGTGCTTAAAAAAGATTCTTTTAGGTATGATTTAAAGCATATAAAGGTGGATGTGGTATCAAGAGAGGATCTTGTTAGTGTATATGCCCTAAAGCTAATCAATTAGGAGAAGAATGTTGCAACGTGTGGGTCTAAGAACACAACTGCTGGTTGTGAGAAGACAAAAATGGCATTTAAAAAATATCAAAATCAAAGAGTCACCATTAATTTTTTTTAATGTGTGATTGGCGACATAAAAAGTTTATCTTTTTAATAAAATATTAAAATGAGTTTAAAGTTTATTCAAAAGATAATTTTGGTATACAAAAATAGAGTTGGATTCAGGAGTCGGTTACGCAAAGGGAATGATTAACACTCTCTCACTGCCTGTTAAAAATGGTACAATTAATTGCACGTTATCCTTGAGTTTTTGTAAAAATGGTCCTAACTTTAATGTTTACAAATTAATTCCTTAATTTTATTTACTAACCCCAACAATCAAGTCCTTTTAATTTTTTTTCTTGAAAACAAATAATTTTTTTATCTTCAAAAAAGAAAAAAACAATCATTTTGGATCAAGATAAAAAACCCTTAGTATCGAAACACTTCACTTCTCTATATTTAGGTGAAATTTAAAAAATGTCTCTAACTTTAGAAATTTTCAAAATGCCCTACAAACCAAGATAGTATTTCACATAAATGATAACTGTTGAGAATTCACTTATATTTTGGCTAGATTTAAAGGGTTATTTTTATTTTAAATATTACCTTATTTTATTATTTTTAAAACATTTTCTTAGAAGACTTTTATTTATGAAACATGTAAATGATATACATGAACATAAAGATATGTTATATATGAATGGCAATTGAAAGGTAAATGACAAGTGCGATGCATGAATGCAATGACAAATTAAGAATCTTAATGCATGTGACAATTTAATGATATGAAATGTGAATGCATGAAAATGGGTCTAGTGTTGGCTTTTTGGGTTTAGGGTTTGGTTTAAGGTTTGGGTTCGGTTCAAAAGGTTTGGTTAGGGGTTTAGTTTGGTTTTAGATTAGGGTTGGTTCTATTTGGTTTGGGTTATGATTCGATTTGATTGAAAGTTGGTTCGATTTATGTTTAGTTTAGTTTGGTTGGTTTGGCTTAGGTTGGGGTAAGGTTTGGTTCAGTTTTGGTTTACGGTTCGGGTTGGGGTTTGAAGGTTTGCATGAACAATGCGTGTGACAAAATAAACATGGTATTAATGTGAAATGCAATATTTAATGCATGAAATATGACTAAACATGAAAGCCACAACTTAAGCAAATTCACAAACAAATCATAAACTAAACATGCATGCAAAAACCTTACAAAAAATGAATCAAACACCAAGGGTCAAGGAAAGAAGCAAGGTTCGAGCAAGATGTGGAGGGAGCTTAAACCAAAACTTGCATGGCCATTTAATCATCCCTTACATTAGCCAAACCTTCGTGACTATGCATCCACACAAACACATAAAAACAAGGTTAAACTTACTAAAAAAAATCACTCATTTAACACTTTTTATCCTTTAAAAATTTTGTCAAACACATAGAAAACATAAAGATTAACAAAGAACAAAATCAAGCATGCATGAAGCATAAAATTTTAGCCTTGAAAAACAAGATTGGCGGTTCGGCCAAGCAATGAGAAGTGCTAGGCTGAGAGCTTCCCATGGTCCCTCCACTAACACTTAATTATTTATTTAGCTAAGGCTTATATAAAGTCATAGAAAACTAACTTATGAAGGCATTTTATTATCAAAAGACTTTCATCAAACATGTAAGAAACTGCTAAAATGAAAAGTATTAAAAACATGCATACTTATCAAAGAACCAACATAGCTCATCAAAGTGATAAACTAGCATGAAATTAACAATCAATACAACCACAAACACATCATCATGCATCAATCTAAGCAAGAAAACTTCATGAATAAGCCAATAGAAGGTTCAACCATGGCATGGGAGAGCTTGGTCGAACCTCTTATGGTGGACAATATTGTTGTTCTTAATCCTTCTCACTTCAAACCATACTATTGATTTAGTTGTTTGAATTTATTGAAACAAGCATGTAATTATGATGGAAAGAAATTATGCAGAAAGTTGTTTCCTCTTGAAAAAACACAAGATCAAAGAAAACTAATATGAAAGAACACAAAAATTTGTAGGAAAATGCACGGAAGTAAAGATAGAATTATACCTTCCAAAGCTTCTCCCAATTTTTTTTCTCCTTTTTTCTCCGCTTTCACACCATTGTTTGGCTACCTCCCCTCCCTTCATTTCCAACCCTATATGATAAATATAAAGACCAAACAAAGTTCCCTTTGCCCTTTGATCAAAGTTTATCTAATGGCTTCCCTTTTCCTACAAGTTTATACATCAAGCAACCACCTTTGACCCATAGATTTAAACCCTTGAAATATCAATGGTCCAAGATGAATTTAGTACAAAATGTGGCTCTTAGTTTAGCTAAGTTGATGGGAAAAGACTAATTTACCTCATTAGAAATTTAACTCTTTTATATGATTGTCTTAAAGACTTATGATTCCACATTTGTTTTTTGTGATTTTAATGTACCAAAAATCATAAAATAACACTTAATCTAATCTGTAGCCTTTCGTGAAAAACCAACATCAAGAAGTCAAATTACAAAAATACTCCTAAAGGGCATTTTGATAATTTCAACACTTTCAAGGTGCAATCAGAGCTTTTAATGCCAAAAATCATAAAATAATGTTTAATTATGATATGGAGCTTTCCATAAAACTGACTTGATTAGACTATTTCTATAAGCATACAAGCTGTATGAGTAATAATAGAGACTAAAAAGCCTAAATGTCGATCCCATGAGGATTAGTTAAAAAGATTCCTAGCTTAAGTACCTTTTATCGCCACACCCTATATAAAGTTGGTTCAATAGGAAGGTAAGCATAAAACAAAGCTAAGTAAAAGAAATTACAAAAAATAGTAGCTAAAATAAAATGCAATGAACTAAACATGAGTTAAAATGTAAATCTAATCTAAGGATAAAAAATAGCAAGAGCAAAAATCAACAGAACTAGTAGCTAAAAGAAGTAAACCGAAATAACCAACTATAACTGAATTAATTACCTTCTAACTTCCAAATGAAATTAGATCTAAAAACTTCATAAAATTTAATCCAAAAACTTTTAAATTGAAAGAGCAATAAGTAAAAAAAGATCAAAACACATTAAAAAGCAAGTAATGAAGAGAAATTTGCAAGAATTAACAAGAATAGTTGAAACTGAAAGCTAAAATTCAAATATGGAAAAATGAAACTTGAGAGAAAAATTTAGATCTATAGTCTTACAAGGAAAATTAACTAAAACTGAACCAAATCAATCTACAAGATAACTATAAGATTCAACAAAGAAATTGAAAGAAACAAAGCAAAAACAAGCTCGATGAACTTAAACAAAAATTGAGTGCAGTAAAAAGAAAAATAAAGCACTTAAGAGAAAATCATCCAAGCAACCTTGAAAAACATGAAATTAAAAGCAAGGAATTGAATCTAAACAAGTAAACACATGAATTTAGAAGTGTAAAGGCCCAACTAGGGGAAAAGACATTTGAAATGTTGTCACTTACTCAAGCTTCAACTCTGCTACTATATCTAATCAAAACTTTCAAGAATTTTATGGAATGTTGTAGGAAGAATTTGCATGTGAAATTTTACAAATTTGTATATATATGAATGTAGAATTCACAAAAAAAGATTTGGTTCAAAATTTGCAAAAATTGATAGAGATTTGATGAAAAAATCATAATTAGGTCAAATGCAGAATTAGCCAAATAGAAACTTTTTGGATTCAATTGAAACTTTGAAGATTTTTCTGGAACAACTCCAAACCTTTGCACCACCACCAAATTCTTAGACTCCTAGTCAATTTGTTGCCAAAAAATTACCCAAGAAAAAGAAATAGTTAGATCCTATCCCCATTTTATATGGAAAACTCTTTCCTTATCTATTTGAGAAACACCTTGTCGTCCTTATACCTTTAAAGCCTTTAAAGCCTCCATACCTAAAATATTTCAACCTAAATGCAAGCTGCAAATATTATAGTGGGAATATAAGCATTCCATTGAAAATTGTGAGGGTTTTAAACACAAGGTGCAATCACTCATAGATATAAAATGGTTTGATCCAACAGTAATAAGGAGTTAAAAATTTAAGAACAACGAGAAGAGGATGACATGATGATGAACATGGATGAGATTTTTTTAAAGAAGGTCTTTAAGAGATAGGTTATTGGGAAGATGAAATATTTTGTGTTCTTTTTCTGTTTATGAAATGTTTGTTTATTTATGTCAATATGATGTTGTTTTTTATACTTGGATATGTGAATTATGGTTTGTCTTTAATTCTCATTACACTCATCAAATAGCTTTGTCATTCATTCATTCATACATATATGTATCCACTCAATAGAATACAATTCATGTGTGCCTTAAAAATAGAAATTTCTTCAAGAATAATGCCTACAATTTCTTCTAAGGATAAAAAGAATATAAATAGGAAAAGAGAAATGAAAAAGAATATAGAAGGACTTTTTGCTCAAGAAAATGATCAACCCGAAGGACCTAACTCAGGATCTTTAAGGGAGGAATCCCGAAATCTAGATGGATGAAGGAGGTGTAGTCTCTTGGAAGAAAAAATTTAAGCTATTAAAGGTAAGGATAAATCTTATGATGCAAAAAAATCTCAACTAGCTCAAGAGGTGGTTATTTCGCCCAAGTTCAAGGTTTTGACATTTGAGAAATATGATGGAATTGGATGTCTTGAGACACATTTGGCTCAATACTATCACAAAATGATTGGGTATGTCGGTGATGAAAAGTTGCTTACTCATGTTTTTTAAGAAAGTCTGATTGGGGTAGCAGTCAATTAGTATTATAGTTTGGAAAGTAGCCAAATTTATACTTGGAGGGATTTATCACAAGCAGTTTTAAAGTGATACCAACACATGTTGGAGATAGCTTCAAACCAATTAACCCTTAAAATATGAGAAAGAGCCTTAATAAGAGTTACAAAGAATATGCCATTAGATGGAAATAGGTTGCATCACATGTCTGACTACCTTTAACTAATAAGGAGCTGAACTTTTTATTTATGAATACCCTTCTTTTTTCTTATTGTAATAAGTTGATCGGTAATACATCCTTAGAATTTATTGATTTACTATTTGTTGTAGATGGAATTGAGGATGGGATACAAATGAAAAGAATTATGGATGCTAATGTGGAAATTCATAGTGAAAGGCAATGGAATACTTTTGAAGAATATGCCCAAGAGATAATTATTGAATGGCACAATAAGAGAAATCTCACTATGAGATGAGAAGATTTGATAAATAATTATTCTTAATGGTCACTGTATTACTCCCAATTGACACTTAGGGTTGGTAACTTTCCCCAATCATTTCATCCTGTGTTCCAATTCCTTCACCACAAACATTCACATAACAAAAAATCAACCTAAATTATTCACAAAGTCGTAAGAGAAAGAGAGTCAAGATGTATCATTCATTCCCAATGTCTTATGCTGAGCTTTTCACCTTACTTATCAAAAATCATATGATTATCGTTATCCCTACAAGACCCAAAGAGCCTTTTTACCCGAAATGGTATAATCCTAATGCTAAGTATGAATTCCATGATGAGGTCAAAGGGCATTCTATAAAAGATTACACTACATTCAAAGATACGGTTTAGGTTTTGATTGATGCAAATCCCACAACATTTAAAGAATTGGTTAGTGGTTTTGATGATTGATAGTGAGAAAGTTACGGGACAATCAAGCTAATGCTGAAGTGCCAAGGATGAACTTTTGTTTCTATAACTTTGAATGTCATCTCAAGAGTACTATCGAGAATGTGAATTTATGGGTCAAGTCTAAATATTTGCATTAAATGAATAGACATTGTCCATCATAATGTTTCATGGATTTATATTGTCATTTGAGGTTTTTTATTTCTTTTAAGTTTTGGACTTGTAAGTTTTCTTTCAAAGAAAAATAGTAAAAAAAATAATAGTTAGAGTTGAATAATGCCCCACATAGTTAAGTTCCAAGGTTATAAAAAGAGAAATGCCTTTAAAAATGAGAAAAAAAAAGAGATAAAAAGGAAAAGAGAAAGTTCAAGTCTTTTAATGAGTTGGCAATCACTATTCAAAATTTTTTTAATACCTAAACACCATTTCTTAAATCATTCAATTGATTTCATTCATCAACCATGCCCCTTCAAAAGCCGTGAATTTGAATTCGTGAACTTTACCATCGCCTGATAATGTTACGATATCAAAGGGTGATATTCTTTTCCAAGGCAATGAACAATGAAACATCCAATTTAAAAAAAGTGTGGTTCCTAGAAGATCAGCCAAACATGACATTTTTTTTTAAGAATTCAAATGTGCTAATTTGATGTGTTAATGTTACATTGTAACTCCAAAAATTTTCAAAATTAAAGCCAACCTAATTCTGATAAAATAACTTCAAACATACTAACCTTCCAATTCTTTACACGAAAATTGGCCTAGTCTAGTATCTTAGGTGCATGTTGATAAAAAAAGAAAGACCTAATTACCTTTAAGATAACTTGAGTAATGATCAACCCATTTGTTCTCTTTTAGTAGAGTGATATGAATTATTTAACACCTTAAACAGGTTCATTCTTTATTAACCATTTTTCTCATTCATTCTACATGATTTTTTTTTGCAATAACTTTCATTAAGGGTGGTTTGTTAAAATGGAGCATCTTTCATGAATTACCCTACTAGAAAAATGGATTATATAAGAGTTATAGGGGGCATGTAAAAAAAAAAAAGAGAGAAAAAAGAAAAAAGGAAAAAGGAAAATGAAAAAAAAAAGAAAAAAAGGACAAAAAAAATGTTGTGACATCATGCACTTAAAGAATTTGAATAAATCCAAATAAAATCCTGATAAATCTAGAATTTTGGAAAAGAAAAAAGGGAAAAAAATAAAGTGAAAAGCCAAATGAAAAGGTCAAGAAATACTAAATAAAAAAAGAGAAAACTTTTAAATGAAAACCTTTTGTTCAAGTTCATTTTCCAAAAAAAGAATTGTTCTTCAATTTAAGTGGTTATGCTTGAAATGACAAATGACTATCTTTCATTATCCCTTCACTAATGTGAAAATTTATCCTTTGCTACCCCTTTGAGCTTGGTAAAGTCTTTCAAAAATAGACATTAACTAAGGATCACCTTTCACACTAGGGGGCAAAAAAGGACGCATTTAGGGGTTAAGAATGGTGATGTTCAAATGGAACCCATGTGTTAGCATAAAGGCCCAATACAAAAGTTTCCAAAAATTTTAAATCCACTCAGAGAAAAGAAGAAAGGAAAGAATGAAAAAGGAAAAAAAAAGGAAAAAGTGAAACAATAAAAAAAAGCAAAAAAAAAAAAGGAAAAAAGAAATGAAATGAAGAGGTAGAAAGTATAAGAAAATGAAAAGGAATATACTCCAGAGTGAATCCTTCAAATGAAAGAATGGTCGTTGGTTTCAATTAACTTTAAACATTTTTTTGGGCCTTTTTATCCATTTCTTTGACAACCCCGAACCTTAGCCTACATTACATCCTATGAAAAGTTCATCTTAGATAAAGCATGGAACCTTGAAAATTGAAAAGCTTCTCTTAGGAAAATAGCCATGAAACCCATAAACCTTTTGATCTCTTTTTATTACCTAATTTTTTGTTTAGACCATTAACACCTTTTGGATAAGTTTAAATTCTTAAGTGCGTGGTGTAATAATAAAAAAAAAGGAAAAGAAACAAAAAGAAAACAAAAAATGAATATGGCTCGAGGGTGAAAACCCTACAATAGGGGAATTTAGAGCAAACCTTGAAGGCCATTCCAAATACTATTTGAAATGGATGCAAAACAAAGGTAAGCCTAACCTTTTTGAAAGATCCAAAATATCAAAGTTCCAAAAGTTTGAGAAGGTTAATTTCAAAAATCTCACCCTTTTTTCCATTCCTAAATAAGTTTTCAAAATCTCAAACCCTTACAGCTAACCTTGACATATATCAAAATGTCATATTTATAGGCTAAAAAAAGTGTTTACCGTGTTTGATTTCCAAGGGATTCATGTTTTTGGAAAACCTTATGTTCGATTTTGGAAAACCTTATGTTCAGTTTTGGAAAAACTTACATTTCATCTATGAGCCTGCATGAAAAAAATATATTCCTTTTTTATCACCTTCAGGTGGAAAAACCTTTTTTAATGAACAAAAATCTTAGTGTGCTAAGCATTCAATCTATTTGGAAAGAATATTTTCACCTCTTTCATTTTTGATAGGGATTGACAATTCTTGAGAAAGAATTTAAGCCCAGTTTAGCTGGCATCAATGAAGATTTAGGCCTAGATTATCTAGCACTAATAAAGTCTTAAGCCTAATTTAGCTGGCACCCAAATTTAAGTATAGTTTAGCTGGCACCAAGTTTTAAGCCTAGATTAGCTAGCACCAATAAAATTTTAAGCTTAGTTTAGCTGGCATTAACTAAAACTTAAGCCTAATTTAGCTTGTAAGCTCAGATTGGTTTAAAAAGTATAAACCCATTTTATGCCCTTTAAGTGGTGAAGTTTTTTTTAATCAACAATGATCTCTAGGTGTTTAATCATCTAATCTATTAGGAAAGAAAATTTTCTCTTCTTTCATTTATGATAGGGATCATTAATTCCTAATTAAAATTTTAGCCCAGTTTATCTGACACCATTTAAAATTTAAGCTTAGTTTAGCTGGCACCCAATGGTTTTAAGCCCAGTATAGCTAGCACTCAATGAAAATTTGAGCCCAAATTATCTAGCACCCAACGAAATTTTAGCCTAGCTTACTTAGCACCTAATAAAAATTTAAGCCTAGATTATCTAGCACCATTAAGCCTAGATTATCTAGTACCCAATGCAAATTATAAGCCCAAATTATCTAGCACCCAATGAAAAGTTTAAGCTCTATTTAGTTGGCACCTATAAGATTTAATCCTAGTTTAGTTAGCACCAATGCAAATTTTAAGCCTAGATTATCTGGCACCAAAGAAAATTTAAGCTTAATTTAGTTGGCATCACTGAAAATTTAAGCCTAGTGTAGCTGGCATGTAGGCCTAGTTTAGCTAGCACCTATGAAAATTTAAACTCAATTTTATTAGTACCTAAGCCTAAAATTAATTGGCACGAAAATCTAGATTAGTTGGCATGTAGGTCTAGATTAATAGTCACTTCATTTGACCTATGATTCAAGCTCAATCATTTCATTCGACTTGCAGTTTAATCCTAGTCATTCTTATATTTTGACTCAAGGTTTAATCTTAGTTATCTTAAGGGAAAAACCAATAAAAACAAGAAAAAAAAAAAAACAAAAAATTTTTTGTCGTAAAAAGTAGCATCTGGACAAAATTATTGTCTATATCTTTGCATTATTCATAATCCTCATAAATATGCAAAAAGAGGCAACTGTAAACACCTAATTTTACTTGAGATATTTTATCACTTTAACTCGGGTTCGATTTGCAATTGGCCTTTAGCAATAATTTTTTGAATTTATTATATGATCCATTTTGAAATGTTTAAAGATGAGGCCCAACATGGGTCCCATGCTGAGGCCCATTGCATTGACTTGACAAATACCTTAAATTGGCCTGATAAAGGCCCATTCTTAAAAGTCCGTTAATGACCCATTGTTGGCTTTTAAATGAAAATTCCTAATAAATAAAATATATAAAATATAAAATACATAAAAATATATATAAATCATTAAATTAATTATTAAATATAAAAAATATATAAATAAATAAATAATAAAAAGCTCGACCCAAAATAAATGAAAACCCAAATGAAATAAAATGAAACAAATATGGATAGCTAAAAACAATAGCCAAAATAAAAAAAATAATAAGTTAAATGCCCAAGTAAGCCATAAATGAGAACCATTCCCGGGTTAAAAAAAATAAAGGAATCCAAAACCATGGATGGGTTTGCATAAGGCTTTACACACATGAAAAGAAAATGGGTGTGGCTGATTAAGAGTTGTGAGAGGAAGGAAACGGCATGGCATGGCTTGGGACATGGGAAGAAGAAAAAAAAAGGAGAAAGATGGCTATGTAAAGGTATGGTTACAACATAAAAACAAGGGAAAAGAACTTGAAACAAAAAAAGAGGAAGAAGTTGGGCAATGAAGCAAAGGATGAAAATGCCAGCAGCAAAGAGAAAGAATGCAAAAAAAAAAAAAAAAAACATACTGGGTAAGTGTTTGTAAACTAAAAATGTGAACATTGCCCTTGAATGATAATATTATGATATCAATGGGTGATAATCTTTTCCTAGGCAATGAATAATGAAACAGCTAATTCAAAAAAGAAAAATAGGGATTCCAAGAAAATTACACATACATGACATTTTTTTAAAGAATTCAGATATGATATCAATGGGTGATAATCTTTTCCTAGGCAATGAATAATGAAACAGCTAATTGAAAAAAGAAAAATAAGGATTCCAAAAAAATTAGACATACATGACATTTTTTTAAAGAATTTAGATATGATAACTTGACGTGTCAATGTTACGTTATAGCTCCAAAAATTTCCAAAATGAAGGTTACAAAAAGTCTTGTAAAATGACTTCAAACATACCTATATTTAACTTTTTACCCCAAAATTAGTCTAGTTTATTGTCTTAGGGGCATGTTGATCAAAGAAAAAAAGACCTCATTGGCTTTAAGACAACTTGAGTTATGATCAACTGATTCATTCTTTTTGTGTAGTGATAAGAATCATTTGACACCTTAAATAAGTTTATTTGACATGACCCTTTTTTCTGTTCGTTCCATATGACCTTTTTTTCATTTATTCCATATGACCCTTTTCTTACAATAACTTTTATTAAGGGTAGTTTGTTAAAATAGGGCATCTTAAATAAATCACACAAGCAAAGTGAATTTATGTATGAGTTATAGGGGACATGTCAAAAAAAAGAAAAGAAAAAAAAGAAAAAAACAAATAGTTATGATATCATGTACTTAAGAAATTTGAATAAATCCAAACAAAGACCTAACAAATTAAAAATTTTGGTAAAAAAAAAAAGGAAAAACCAAAAGTCCTAAAGGAAAAAAGCCAAAAGTCAAGAAAAGAAAAGAAAAGAAAAGAAAAACACTTTTGAAATGAAAACCTTTCTTCAAGTTCATTTTCCTAAAAGGAACTGCTCTTCAATTTAAGTGATCATGTTTGAAATGACGGATGACTGCCTTTCATCATCCCTTCACAAATATAGAAATTTATCCTTTGTTACCCCTTTGAGCCTAATAGAATTCTTTCGAAATAAACCTTAAAAGGATGCATTTAGGAGTTAAGAATGGTGATGTCCAAATGGAATCCTGTGTGCTCAAGCAAAGGCTTAATTTAAAAATTCCCAAAAGTCTTGAATCCACTAAAAGACAACAAAAAGTGAAAGAATGAACAAGAAGGGTGAAAAGAGAATGAAAAGAAAAAATGAAAGAAAAAGAATACAGGAAAAATGAAAGAAAGAAAAGAAGAGAAATGAATAGGTGAAAAGCATAAAAAATAAAAAGAAGTATTCCCCAAAATGAATCCTTCAAATGAAAAAATGATCTTTGGTTTTAATTACCCTTAAACACTTGTTTTAGGCCTATCTATCCATTAAAAACCCCAAACCTTGGCCTATGTTGCGTCTTATGAAAAGTTCATATTAGATTAAGCATAAAAGGCTTAAAATTGAAGAGTTTCTCTTGAGAAAATGGCCATGAAAGCCATAAACCTTTTGGTCTCTCTTTATTACCTAATTTTCTATTTGGATCATTATCCTCTTTTTGATAAGTTTGAATTTTTAAGTGCATAGTGTGTTAGTTAATCAAAAATAAATAAATAAAAAATGAATTTGGCTATAGGGTAAAACCTTACAAAAGAATAGTCTAGAGAAAACCTTGACGGTAATCCCTAATGCTAGATAAGATAGATGCTGAACAAAAATAAGCTAAAATTTTTCGAAAGATCCAAAATATTAAAGTCTTAGAAGTTTGAGAATTTTTGACTTTGAAAGTCTCAGCCCTTTTCCATTCCCAGATAATCTTTTTAAAATCTCAAGCCCTTCCAACTAATTTTGACATATATCAAAATGTCACATTTGAAGGCTAAATAAAGTGTTTAACATGTTTGATTTTCAATGAATTCATACTTTTGGAAAAACTTATGTTTCATCCTTGAGCCTACTTAGAAAACGTGTGTGCCTCTTTTATCCCTTTCAAGTGAAAAAAGCCTTTTGAATGAACAATAACCTTAACATTTGATCCATTCAATCTATTTGGAAAGAAAACTTTTACCTCTTTAATTTCTGATGGGGATCACCAATTCTCAAGAAAAAATTGAAGCCCAGTTTAACTAGCATCAATAAAGATTTAAACTCAGTTTAGTTGGCATACAAGTTTTAAGCCTAGTATTAGCTTGCATCAAAAAGCTATAAGCCCAGATCAGCTGGTACATAAGCCTAATTTAGTTGGAACATAAGCCCAAGTTAATTGACACGTAAGCCTAGATTAGCTTAACAAGTATACCCCTTTTATCCTATTTAAATGGTAAATTCTTTTTGAATCAACAGAAATCCTTAGGTGTAGAACCATCAAATCCATTTTGAAAAAAAATTTTCTCTTCTTTCATTTCTAGGGATTGTCAATTCTTTGAAAAATCTAAGTCCATTTAAGTTTTAAACTCAGTTTAGTTAGCACTCATGCAAAAATTTAAGCCCAGTTTAGCTAGCATCCAATGAACTTTAAGTCTAGCTTAGGTGGCACCAAGAAAAAATTAAGCCCAGATTAACTGGTACCTAAGAAAACTTTAAGACCAATTTAGTTGGCATTCATGAAAAGCTTTAAACCCAGCTTAGCTGGCACTTATGAAGTTTTAAGCCTAGTTTAATTGGCATTTATGAAAAGATTTAAGCTCAGCTCAGTTAGCACCTAAAGAAATTTAAGCTCAGCTTAGCTATCACCTAATGAAATTTAAACCTAGTTTAGCTAGCACCCAATGAAGTTTTAAGCCCAGTCTAGCTAGCACTCAATGAAAATTTAAACTTAGTTTAGTTGGCACTACGAATGATTTAAGCTCAGTTCAGCTAGCACCTAGGTTTTAAGACTAATGAAAATTTAAGCCCAGATTCACTGGCATTGAAAAGTCTTCAGCCCAGTTTAGCTAGCATAAAAGCCTAGATTAGCTGGCACCTATGAAAATTTAAGTCTACTTTAGTTGGCACGAATGCCCAGATTAGTTGGCACATAAGTCCAGATTAATGATCACTACATTCGACTTGTGGTTCAATCCCAGACACCTTATTCGACCAATAGTTTAATCTCAATTGCTTCATTCGACTTGTGGTTTAATCACACTCAACTTTATCTTTTGACTTATGGTTTAATCCTGATTGTCAAAAAAAAAAAACCAAAAACTAAAAATAAAAAAAAAACCTAGAAAAAAATTTCCCTAAAAAGTAGTATCTGGATAAAATTATTATTTTTTATCTTTTAGCATTATTCCTAATCCTCAGAAAATACAAAGAAGGGTAGTCGTAGACACCTAATTTTATCTAGGATATTTTATTATTTTAACTCGAGCTCAATTTTGCAATTAGGCTTGACCATAACTTTCCAAACCCGTTATATGGTCCATTTTCAAATGCTCAAGAGTGAGGCCTAATGTGCGCCACATAATGAGGCCCATTGCATAGGCTTGAATGAATGCTCAAAGTGGCCTAATAAAAGGCCTAATAATGGCACAATAAAAAAACCCATTAATGGTCCATTACTAGCCATAATTGAAAATTAAAAATTAATAAATAATAATATAATATATAATTAATAATAAAAATATAAAAATCAAAACAACAAAAAATAGCTTGACCCAAAAATAATAAAAAGCACATAACCAAAATAAAACCCAATAATAATAATAATAATAATAATATGAAACCAAAAACAAAAAAATGATGAAGAAATGAAATCCAAATTAAATAAAGGCCCATTTGGCATTGTTAAGTTTTGCATGAGACGTTGGCTAACACGTGAAATAAATTAAGGAAGTTTGTATGCCATGCATGCCATGAAGGAAAGAAAAAAAGCTGTGAAAAAAGGAAAAACTATATGAGAGGTGGCCAACCAACATGGGAGATGGAAAACTACATGAGGAAAAATAGGAACCAAAAAACCAAAAAGATAAGCTCACATAAAGAAAAAAGAGCTATCTTAGCTTGCTACATGGGGGCATGAAAAGAGGGTAAAACAAAAAAAAAAAAAACTACTACACGGTTTGAAAGTGGAGAACATAGGCAATGGAAAAGAGGCCAAAAGCTAAAAGAATATAAGTAAAATATGGAAAGGCAGTAGGAAAAAATAGGAAAACTAAAAGTGAGATAAAAAAACAAGTAAAAAACAATAATAAAAGGTAGTGAAGTTGGCAAAAACAGGCAGAAAGACATGAGTAGGATAGAACCAAAAAGAGTAAAAAAAAATTAGAAGCAAGTAAAAGAAAGCAAAAGGAAAGGTGTTGGGTAAAACCAAAAAAATAAAACTAGAAAAGGGACAAAAGGCAGCAATAAACGAAAAAGAAAGGTGTGAAAAAGAGAAAGGTAACTTGCAGCAAAAGAGGAGAGTTAATGCAAAAAAAAAGAGAAAAATAAAAACATTACGAGCAAAATATTGGGAAGCGACATCGTGGAAAAGGAAAAAAACCAAAAAAAAAAAGAGATTCAAAAACAAAAAAAGGAAAAATAAGAAAAGCATCTCTAAAAAACAGAAGGGTCACGTAAAAAAAAAAAACTGGCAGTAGCCAAATAAAAAAAGAGAACTAGAAAAGAAATCAATGAAGAAAAGGACACTCGAATAGTCACAAACAAAAGTAAAAAAAAAATGGAAGAAGAAAAACAATAGCGAAAAACGAAAGGTGTTTTTCTTCTGTCCCTACCTTTTTAACTATATAAATTTATTTGACCACGTGTTGTTAGAGGTTTCTTTCTTACATTTTCTTATATGTATGAAGGTCTTTTTAACGAAATCTATTTTAGTTTTAGTTTTTTTTTTCCTTCTTCTACCTATCAACGGTTTCAGGTTTTTTTTCAATATTATCTCAGCTTGAAAATGTAAAAGTGGCAGCTTAGTTCTTATTACAGCTATTAGGCCTGAAGCGATAAACATAACAATGCAGAAGCAACATATTGCAATAAACCCACAATAATAAACAATAACCAACAACATAGAAAAAATAAAGCACACTAAAATTTTCATGAAAAACCCTCTAGTGTAGAGGAAAAGAATCACAAATCACTAAAAAAAATCTCCACTATTAAATAATGGATATACAAAGGTCTTCTCTAGCTAAAACTAGAGCTAATTAACAACTAAAGAGACAATTGGAGAAATCTCACCAAATAGTTAACTCAATAAATACATCCTGGATTTGTTCATAAAGAGCTTCAAATCCGATCTTCACCATTTAGAATGTAGAACTCTAAATCATAAACCTACTGACAAAATTTCAATTTAATCAGACCATGAGTCAACTTTCGTTCAACCAACTCTCTCTTCTTCCTTTTATCTCTATTTTCTTGGCATTTTTTCCTTTTCTTTTCATGGTTTGTGGCTTTATCCTTATTTTTTCACCTTAAAATGGCCCCTACCTCTTTTTATTAAATGACTAGGGTTTTATGTAAAAAAAAAAAAAGGCCTATGGCTTTTGATTGGTCCAAACACTATTATATGGGGATGGACTCTACTTTCCTAATAATCTCCCCTTCCAGCCCCATTAAGAGGAGATTCATCGTCATAATAGTTTCATTTAAAATTTACTTAGGCCAAAAAACCTATTCTGATTGAGTTACTACAGAGCACAAGCTTTTCTCTGAGAAGTGTCTTAGTTAACATATCTGCTATATTCTTATCAGTATGATCTTTCTTCAATAACATCTACTGTTCCTTAATTATCGAACATAACCAGTGATATTTTACATCAATGTGCTTCATTCTAGCATGGTACATGCCATTCTTACTCAAATCTAAAGCACTTTGGCTATCACAAAATACCACATACTCTTTCTAATTCAACCATAATTCAAGAAGAAAATGTTTCATCTAAAGCATTTCTTTACCTTCCTCAATTGTTGCAATTTACTCAACCTTTGTAGTTGACAGAGCAATATACTTTTGTAATTTAGACTGCCAAGACACAGTTCTTCCTACAAAAGTGAACAAATACCCTAAAGTAGATTTTTTACCATCAAGATCACCTACTATATCAGCATTAGTAAACCTTTTTAGAACTAGTTGTGAAACTTCATAACTTAAGCACATTTTTCAAATGCCCCTAAAATATCTGAAAATCTATTTCACTACTTTTCCGTGAACCTTTTCGAAATTAGAAAAAAATCAACTCACTACATAAACTGCATGAGCAATGTCAGGCTGTGTACAAACCATAAGATACATTAAAGAATTGACTGTAAAAGAATAAGGGATACTAGACATAGCTAGTTGTTCTTCCTTAGTCACCAAATAAGGTTTTTTACTCAAATGAAAATGGTTGGCAAGTGGATTGCTAACAAATTTAGCATATTGCATGTTAAATCTACTAAACACTCGTTCAGCATACTTTTCTTGTGACAACCATAGCTTTCTACTAATCTCAGATATTGTCTATATAAAAAATTTGCTTTGCCGGACCTAAATCCTTCATGTTAAAGGACTAAACAATTGTTCTTTCAACCTACGAATCATACTAACATCTTATCCTACAATCAACATATCATCAACATATAATAAAAGAATAATGAAGTTATCATCAGAGAATTTTTTTACATACACAAAAGGATCCGCTACTATTTTTTTATAATTATGGCTCACCATAAAAGAATTAAACTTTTTGTACCACTATCACAGAGTTTGTTTCAAGCCATACAAACTTTTCTTTAGTTTACAAACTAAGTGTTCTTTTTCTTTCACTTTAAAACCCTCAGGCTGATTCATATAAATGTCCTCCTGCAAGTCACCATGCAAGAATGTATTCTTGACATCAAGTTACTCAAGCTCAAGATTCAAACTAGCTACTAATCCTAGTACCACTCGAATAGAACTTATCTTCATAACTAGAAAGAAGATCTCATCAAAATTGATGTTTGGTTTCTGAGAAAAACCTTTCACCACTAATTGAACTTTGTACCTCACTAGCTTGTCACCATATTTTTTCAACTTGAACACCTATATATTTTTCAATGGCCTCTTTCTTTTTGAAAGTTTAACAAAATTATATACACCATTTTTTCACAATGGCTCAATCTCTTTTTTCATTACTTTTAACCAGTACTCTTTATCCATAGTAGTTTGCACATCTTGAAAGCTCTTTAGCTCCCCTTCACTAGTAAAAAAAATAAAATCTGAACTTAGATACCTGGTAGATAGCCTGTGCTCTCTAATAGCTTTCTTAGGTTGAAACTCTATACCACTTGATGCTGAAGTTAGCTCTTTCTGCTCAAAATTGATTGCATTTAGCTTATTATTAACTGTGGCTAACTCATTCATATCCCTAAGTTTTGTTTCTTGCTCATTTCTGCTATCTGTGGCTTTTTCATGTGGAGCCCTTGTCGATGTTAAAACATCACACTCAACAATAACTCATATAGTTTCTCTTTTTTCTTGAGGTTTGCTATAGTTTTTTTTTTATGGAAAACCATATCTCTGCTTTTGATTGTCTTTCTCTTTATTGGATCTCATACCCTATAGCCAAATTCCTCATCACTATATCTTAAAAAGACACATCGTGTGGCTTTACTATCAAGCTTTGACCTATGCTTTTTTGGCACATGCATGAATTCTTTACACCTAAAAACTTTCAAGTGAGAGTATGAAACATCTTTTTCTGTCCACACTCTTTCTAAAATATCATAGCCTAAAGGAATTGATGGTGATTTCTTAAGCAAAAAACAAGTTGTGTTGACTATTTCACCACAAAATGGCTTTGGTAATTTTGCTTTCCTCAATATGCATCTGACTTTTTCCATAATGGTGTAGTTCATCCTTTCAGTTACACTATTACACTGTGGTGTTCCAGGTTCTGTCATCTCATGCCTAATCCCATACTTTAAATAGTACTTTTCAAAATCTTTAGATGTGTATTCCCCATAATTATCAATTCGAATACACTTTAGAGGTAGCCCTATCATCATTTCCATCATTGCATAAAATTTTTAAAAATACTGCAACACTTGGCTTTTGTTTTTCAACATATATACCCAAGTCATATGTAAAGCATTATCAATAAAAGTAACAAAATACCCACTACCACCTAATAACTCAACCTCAATAGGACTACATACATCAAAATAAATCAATTCTAATATATTTTCTTTTCTCTAAGAACTCTTACGAAAAAAAACTATACATTACTTACCAAACAAACAATGATTACATCAATCGAGAAATGTACCTTTCGTTAAGGGAATGAGAGACTGTCTTGTCAAAACTTGTAACCCTTTCTCACTCATATGTGCCAACCTTTTGTGCCACAAGTTTGCTGAAGCATCATCCTTAATAACATTTATCTGATTACCATTCAATTGCATCTATGTCTTGTACATTGTGCAGCATAGTTTTCCCCTTGCAACTACCAAAGATCCTTTGAGAAGCTTTAACTGCTCATTTTTTTATCGACTCTCATATCCCTTTTTATCAAGGACATTAATAGTAAGCAAGTTCATTCTCATATCTAAAAGGTGTCTGACATCCCTCAAAGTCAACATGCAACTTGTATTAGTTTGTACAATAATATCACTAATCCTAACAATCTATGACATACTCTTGTTTCCCATCTTGGTGTAACCAAAGTCTCATACTTTATAAGTTGTAAACAACTCTTTCTTAGGAACACAATGATATGTCACTCTTGTGTTAACTATCCACTTAATGCCAAGATCACCAATATGATTACAATCACTATGTGTATAAATCAAAGTAACTGAATTACTATCTGAATTCACTACTGTAATTCTACCATCATCTGAACTCTTGCCTTTCTCATTATTTTGCTTTTACTTCAAGATTTTATAGTATCATTTTATATGACATGCTTTGCCACAATGAAAATACTTCACTTTATTTCTGAACTTGGATTTATGTTTCGACTTGCCACAGCCTTTTGAGTTTTGACCTCTATCGATGTTTTTACCCCTATTTTTTATGACCAGAGCTTAATTCCCAAGGTCTAAGTCTTTTCGCCTTGCTTATTCATTAAGCATATTATTTTTTACCATCTCCAATGTCACCTTGTAATCAGGAGCTGAATTAAGAATATTCACAACTAGAGTATTCCAACTATCTAGCAATGAACCTAAAAGAAACAATGCATTTATTTCATCATCCATCTTAAGCTCCATAGTAGTCATTCGATTAAATATATCTTAAAAATTTCTCAAATGCTCTGTAATTGATCATCTATCCCTGTATTGTAAAGTTGCAAGCTTTTTAACAAGCATAACTTTATTCATACATGTATTTCTCTCATACAATACTGCCAATTTTTTCCAAACAATGTGGGCATCTGTTTCCTATACTACATAATGGAACACATTGATATCAACCTATTTTTTTGTTGTAGCCAATGTCTTTCTGCCTAACATTTTCTAGCTTTTATCTTTCATATCTACCAATTTAGTTGAATCACCTAATACCGGTTCATATAAATATTTGTAGTATAGATGATCTTCTATCATAAACTTCCAAATTGAATAATTTGATGCTGTCAATTTTATCATGGAACATGTATCACCTTCAATGATCTCAAACATAATTTACTTCTATTTTGGGCTACTTTTGTATCGATGTCTCAAAATAACCCTTGCTCTAATACCATTTGTTGGGCCTGAAACAATAAACACAACATGCATAAGCATTATATCATAATAAACCCATAGAATAGACAAAAATCAACAATCAACAATACAAAAAAAATAAAGCACACTAAGATTTATGTGAAAATCCCTCCAGTGTAGAGAAAAAAAACCACAGACCACCAACAAAAATCCACTATCAAATAATGGATGTACAAAGTTCTTTTCTAGCTAAAACTAGAGCTAATTAACAACTAAAGAGATAATTAAAGAAATCTTAACAAATAGGTGACTCAACAAATACACCATGGATTTGTTCCTAGAGAGTTTCAAACTCGATCTTCATCGTTCAAAATGTAGAACACTGAATCATAAACTTGCTTACAAAATTTTAACTCAATCAAATAATAGATTGACTTCTGTTCAACCAACTCCTTCTTCTTTCTTTTTTTTCTATTTTTTGGCTTCTTTTTCCCCTTTCTTTTCTTGCTTTATGGTGTCATCCTTATTTTTTTCACCTTAAAATAGCCCCCACCTCTTTTTTATTAAGTAGCTAGGCTTTATGTAAAAAGAAATACCAAGGCCTATAGCCTTTGATTGGTCCAAACCTAATTATATGAGACTGGACCCCACTTTCCTAACAATAACATCATACTTGGTTTTACGAAAAGAAAACTTTTTTCTGCAACAAAGAAAATGAGGACCTTTTCCTCAATTTGAAATTGAAAGTTGCTTGGAAATTATGAAATAAATCTATTCTTCTTAGTAAAAAATACCAATTATCTAAAAATATAGCATGGTATAGAAAGTTGTAAAAGAAATTAATTTAAGGGTAAGGTCATTTTTTTTCTTCTTGCTTATGCATATGAAAAACTATTTGTAAAAAAAAATCTTCAAGCTTCAATCTTTGCATGTTTTTCTCCTAACGTTGCTAGTTTTGTATGCATAGAAGTCCATGCTTCTTTTGTTGCACTTGAAAGAAAATGATGACATTTTTTTTTAAATAAAAAAAAAAGATGCATAGAAATAAGGCTTAAAAGAAAGATGAACTTTTTTATTTTATTTTATTTTTAAAAAATAATATAAAAAGTGAAATAATGTTTGGAAAAGAGAAACAAAGACATTGTTTTAAAAAAAAAATAAAAAAAAAAAACTTTAGGTTTTATGAATGTTAAAATAGCCTTTTTGCATTATTATTATTATTATTATTATTATTATTATTATTATTATTATTATTATTATTATTATTATTATTATTATTGCGTGTATTTTTTTTTTGAAAGCTCAATAACTTAATTTATGCATTACCCATTTAATTAGTGTGCCTATGTCATCTTCATTCTTAGTTTATATTTTCGAAATTCAAAAAAAAAAGAAAAAAAAAACTAAATATTTTGAAATCTTTACTTAGATGTTAGAAGGAATAGAAAATTGTGTTTTACAAACTTACTTCTACCTAAATGTTGGAGAATTATCAAATAATATAAAAGAAAGGTTAAATAATAATAATAATAATAATAAATTTAATGAGAAGCAAAATAAATAAAATTATAAAAATTAATTTTTTAAAGAAATTAGAAAAAACGAGCTTGTTACAAAAATCAGCCTAAATGTTAGAGATTTTTAGAAAGGGTCATAAATTTCCTAAATTGAAACCCCAAATAAAATCTTAAGATCAAACCCTAAAATCAAAACCCTAACATTAAAATCTTAAAGTGAAAACCTTAATTCACTCAAAACCTTGAGATCATCACAAAATTCAAGGATTTGTTTAAAAAATTTTTACGAAATAATTTGTCTCCAAATGCCACCTAGATGATAGGGTATTTAGGAAATTTTATTTCATTAAAAATTTTCGTATAATTATATATTTCAAAATAATAAAATTAAATCAAGAATAAAAATAAGAATTGAGATTTTGAATATAAAAGGTTGCACCCAAATTCTACCTAGAGGTTGGGAATCTTGATGGTCTTTTTATATTTAAGAACCTAATCATGAATTGCATTTCATTTTTTGCATGCCATCCATTCACACATGTTTGTTTTGTATTACTATTTGCATACATTTCACATGCTTCTATTTTTAAATTGTTAGCATTGTCCTCGTTTAATTGCAGTTTTATAATTTTTCTACAGAAATATCTTTTTATGAAAAATGTTATTTAAAGATGGATTTATAAATAAATTTAAAATAATATTCTAGAAAATATAATTTTTGGTACTTTGCCTAGGTGTTGGAAAATCACCAATAATTATCATTTTCAAATAATATTATTTTTATTTTCAAAGAAATGTTATGGTAAATCTTAGATGGAAAGGATTATCATTGAATTATGCCTTTATGTTAGAGAATTCTAAGATATTTCTTTAATTTAGAGATTTTCACAGCATTTCTAGATAAAGATTTTAAAATAATTTTATTCTTAAAAATGAAGGAAATTATAATTAAAATTCATATAAAAACCATTTTTGTCCAAAGTTATAAATAGCGCATGATTAGTTGGTACCAATTCTATGGTGCTAATCCTTCCCTACGCGTAACCGACTCTCAAACCCATTTCTATTTTCATAGACCAAAACTATCTTTGTAATAAACTTTAAACCTGTTTTATTGTTTTATTAAAGATATAAAATTTTGGGTATCCAATCATACCCTAAAAAGAAAATTGGTGGCAATTCTCTATATTTTTACGATTTTAAATTTTTACGTCTAGCGATCTAGTTTTCGGACCGATACATTATGACACCATCTATTAACATGTGCATGAAATGGAATGCATGTACTATCTATTAATGTGGATGAGATGCAATGCATGTATTATCCTATTGTAATGTGCATGAGATGGGATACATGTATTATCTTATTATTTCCAATCATGATAACAATGTATGAAAGAATGATATGCAAAACATGAAACAACATTCAAACTCAAAGCTTTTTTTTTTTTAAAAGGAGAAAAAAATTCAAAAACACACATGAAATGCAACCACGTAAAATGACTAGGATTCAAAGTTTATTTCTTTTTCCATTTCTGTTCTTTTTGTTTCTATTTTTTTTGTTTATAACAAGAAAAAATTAAGGAATACAGAAAGAATCACACAAAATTGACTAAGTTTTAAAGTTTTTTTTTTCATTTATGACTTTTATTATTAAGCCAATAAACAAATAAGTTAAGAAAAATCCTTCATTTTTAATGTTGCCAATTTTAGATACAAATCAAATGAATCAAACTACATGAAAGAAAAAATTTTATTGGAAGTATATTTTTTATCTTTTATCTTTTTTTTCATTTTTCATCTTTTTTTTTCAAACACCAAGGATTGTTTTTCTTAATGATTTTTTTTCTTTTTTGTTAAAAGAAATAATACAAACTATCAAATTAACAAAAAAAAAAAAAAAAACAAGAAAAGTGAGGGGTGTTCCTTCATGTAACTTATTCGAGGTAATTATTATGGGAAGGGTTGTGGCGTGGCTCTACCTAGGGTTGGCTCCCTAAAGTTCACTTGATGCTGGGTTGGGAATTGATGTATCTAAAGTTCACATCGTTGTCCATCATAGCTAATATGGCATCTCAATCTTTACCATTATAGGTTATGAACGAAAATGGTTAAATCTGAATGGGAGTGTTTCACTAGCCATTATGAAGGTTTACGCCTCACAAGGGCATAGCTACTTTACTTCCTTCTAATTAGGGTTAAAGCCTGAGTATAGAGTTTACGCATGCAATATAGATGTGAGTGTGTGTGAAAGAACAAACAAACCTTTAACATTTTCATAAACTACCCTTATCCTAAATGCCCCACAAATATTAAGAACAAAATAAAGAATAATAGTATATAATAAATGACATAATTAAAATATACATGAAATGTAAAACACGCATATTTTTTTTAATTTTTTTGGATTTTTTTTAGAAATAAAGAAATTAAAACACTTTTTTCATTTTTTCAATTTTTTTGATTTTTTTAATTTTTTTTAAAACAAGGAAATTGAAATCATAACATTCTTTCTTTCATTTTGTTCAATTTTTTTTATTTTTGATTTTTTTTAGAAATTTCCATTTTTTAAGAAAATAAGAAAATCAAAATTAAGGAATTAAGATTAAATACTAATTAGAACCATTAATTAGGATAACATGCAATTAATATTTAGCTTGACTCTCTAAATGTCTCTTCAGCGGAGTTACCAAGCTATTGTGACATCTTGAGACCCAGGGATACGTGACTTGAAAGTCAAACGAATAGGTAAATTTTGAAAACAAGGTCTAAAATATTTTCGATCAAAAGAAAATAAATCTTTTTTAAGGCATGATTGGCCACCCAAATATTTTGTCCTTTTAATAAAACATTTTAAAACAAGTTTAAAAGTTTTATAAAAAGAATAAATTTACGGTTTGTCAATCACAATTTATGTCTGGGAGTCAATTATGGTTAGAGATTGATTAGTACCCTCACAGTGCCCATCAAAGTTGGTATCAATTGATTGCATGCTATCCTTTAATTTTGGTAAAAATGGCCCATTTTTTTCTTAATGTTTAAAATTAATTCTTTCTTTTTCTCTTTTTTTTTTTTAAACAAGAACAAATCAAATTTTAAAAACAAAACTTTTTTTATTTTGGATCAAAATGAAAACACCTTAAATATCAAAATACCCATTTCACTCTCCTATAATTAGGTAGAGTTTCAAAAATATTTCTAATTCAAGGGTTTTTAAATTATCCCATTAAAATCGATATAACACCTCGCATAAATGATAATCACGAAGAGTTCCCTTATAGTTAGGCTAGATCTCGATAACTATATTTAATTAAGATGTTATCTTATTTAAAACAATTTTCTTTCAAAAACTCAATTTAAAAAAAAAAAGATATGCATGATATGCATGAACATAATAGATATGGAATGCATGATATGAATGACAAAGTATGAATGCATGTAATAATCTAAAATGAAATCTAAACGCATGATTAGTTTTAAGGTTTGAGGGTTGGTTTTGGGGTTTGGGTTTAGGGTTTGGTTTGGGATTTAGGGTTTAGGTAGGGTTCAAGGTTAGGGTTTAGGGTTAGGGATTTAAGATTAGGTTTTAGGATTTAAGGTTTGGTTTAGGGTTTGGTTTAAGGTTTGGGGTTTAGGGTTGGTATATAGGGTTCAAGGCTAGGGTTTAGGGTTTAGGAATTTGGGATTTCAAATTTTGGGGTTTTATTAAAATGGACATGTGACAAAAAGCAGTTTACAAAAATGTCATTAATGAATGCATATGCTGAAAGCATGATCTTGAAAAAAAATTACAAACTTAAGTATTTTCAAAATTAAATCACAAACATGTTATGCATGAAAATTCAAGAACAAAATGGATCAAACACATAAAATCTTTGAATTGGTTTGATTGTTCCACCATTTGTTCATCATTAATCCCAGCTAAAAAACTTCAAAAATCAACCAAAATCAATCATCAAAACAACATTTTTTTCATGGAAAATTTTGCTCAAACACATTAAAAACTTGTCAATCATCATAAAAACATAATCCCATACATGAATTAAAGCAACCATCATCTATAAAACAAAGAGCATGGTTCAGCCAACCCAAAGAATCACCATGGCTAACCATCCAAACATCACCAAGCTCACCTTTTCATCCCATTTTACTTAGATATGCATTGAACGTCCATAAAACCAAAATTCAAAGACATTTTTAATTCAAGGAGAATTTATAAAAAATGTAACATACTAAATAGCTAGAAAATCATATGAACAAAAAATACAAGCCAAACACCATCATATACCACAAAACCAAGCAAAGTTTATACAAAATACAAGTAAACTAGTTATGTAGCCACTCTAAGTAACATTAAAGAGCAAGTTAAACATTAACAAATGCCAAAAGGAGGTTCAACCATGGTGAAGGAGGTTGACTAAACCTCCAACTTGGTTTTTTTAATGGTGGATTATTGTTTTGTTTCTTTGATTTCTAGCTTCACTCCAACTATTGATTAGTTGGATGAAGTTTGATTCAAACTTTGAGTAAGAAAATAAACTAAAAAGCTTCAAGCAAATCAATAAAGAAATGGATGAAACAAAATGAAAAGACAATGAAAAAGGTGATGAGGATGCAAGAAATGCAAAGATGGATGCTGAGAAAATTTAACTTCAAGCAAGCAAACTGTAAAGAGTTTTTTTTCTTTCTTTTCTTTCTCTTTTTTTTTTGTCTTTTTTCCTCCTCCCTTTTCTCTCATCTGTTTCATGAGTTCTTTCTTTAGTTTTTCATGCAGAAAATATCCTCTATTGGCTCTTGAAAAAAGTGACAAAATATCTCATTATGAATATTGACCCTAGGATCAAAAATCATTTAAGGGTCCAAAATTCACCTTTATTTTTATTTCAAGGAGCAAATTTTAGCTATTGGATCAAGATTCCTCAAACTTTAGCAGTTGGATCAAGATTCCTCATGTGATCCAATGGTCCATATTGTTCACTATAAAGGTTAGATTTTTGCGGCCATTAAACTAAGTAAAAAAACTATTTTGCTTCTAATACAAAGCTTTCGATCTTTAGGTCATTTTCTTGGAAATCAATGTTTCTGCACTCATTTTTTGGGATTTTAAAGTACAAAAAATCATGAAATAATTTGAAATTGAGAATTAAAAATTTTCATGAAAATCCAATATTAAGAAAGTCAAATTATGAAATTACCCCTAAATGATATATTTCACACCTCTTAATGTACTGGTATGATTTTGAATGGACAGAAAATCAATAATTACTATAAAATCATGATCTAGAAAGTTTCATAAAAAATGACCTCAAGAAGGTCAAATTACGAAATTACCTCTAAGGGGCATTTTGATAATTTCACATCTTTTTAAGGTACAATCAAGGTTTCAAAATTCTAAACCTACCAAATAATATCAAACCATGATCTAGAGCATTTTGTGAAATTCCAACCATAGGAATGTCAAATTACGAAAATATACCTAAGGGTATTTTTGTAATTTTAGACCTTCAATGTGTGATTTGGGTTTTCAATACATAAAAAATCATTAAAAAATAGTCAATTATGATCTAAAAGTTTTCAAGAAAATCTAACTTCAAGGAGGCCAAATTACAAAAATGCCCTTATTGGCTTTTCGATAATTTTACACTTTTTGAAGTACAATCAAACCTTTTGATAGTTTAAAAGTGACAAATTTCAATTTTAAACCACATTGATAATAATTAGCTTGTGAATTTTAAGGGTTGACCCAAGTTCTATCTATTTTGACCAAGTTTGACTAATTTTGACTTTGTTTGACATTCTTTGACTTTGTTTGATCAAGTTGACTAATTTTGCGTAGATTTGACCTTGGTGCATTTAGGTTAAGTTGGTTTCAAATTTAATTTTAGAACTTGTCAAAAAAAAAAAGTAGTGTTGGATTTGAACTAGGTTAGATTTTTAGAGCTTCACAAATGGCCAAGATTTTGTTCAAACAAAATTATATGTCTATAGTTCCAAAATAGCTCCTAGTCGATGCTTGAGCTAACATATTTGTGTTTGTTATAAGAACAAGTTTCACCGAACATGACTTGATATGGGAATGCTATATAATAGTTCACATAGTGTCTATAGTTACTTTTCATGTGATAGATGTGTAAGTGATCCTTTGACTTGAGATTACTTATGATCTTATATGACGAATGTTATACTTTGACTTTTCTTGTGGTATTGTTGGGTATAACGTGAAGCATATAAAGATGCATGAAATAATCAAGATGGATTCCTCACCATGTGTGATCAAGAGAGTATCTCAACTAGTCTTGATTGAATTAACATAAGAAATCTTTGACCAAAGTGAAATAAGAGTTTAGAATTGTTCTAAAACTTATTTGTGAGTTAATGTCAAGGACAAGACTTAACATGGTTGAACAAGATTGAGTATACACTACATCATACTCAAAGTTCAATCCGAAATACTATGTGATGAAACGATATTAATTATATACTAAGACCATTCATGGATAGGTTGTCAAGCCATATTGATTTTTCTTTAGGGTCATGGCAATAAAGCTAGCTTTGATCATTATCTATAAACATAAGAGTGGCTAATTGGAGAATTAGTGATGAAGAAAAAAAGTTTATTCATCCATACTTGAATACTAAGGCTTACAATGCTTGTGTTTATTGCCAACATGCTAAATAACCTAACGGGTTATGCACAGTAGAAAAATTATGAAAGATTAAAATTGAGACAAATTAAGTTGGACTTAATTTGATTTTTTTTTATGACCAAATGTAGAGGAAATAAAACAAGAGATTTTCCCCCTATTTGGTACATTTAGCTAACATAAGGTTAATTACAGAATATGTATCCCATGTATTAAACCTAATGTAACTGAATACTTCCCTTATAAAAAGAGCAACAAGTCACCGCTCTCTTGTACTACTATTCTAAGAATAAGCAAGATTCACTCAAGGCAAAAACAAGCTAAGAAAGTTTAGTAAAACTTGAGAGAATACAATAGATCTTGAAAACACAAACTAGCTAAATTGTAGCTTTGAGTTCTACCAAACTGTGGAGAATGTTCTTTCACAAGAGTTAGTGTGGATCCCCAATAGAGGTTGAACACTTGGGCATCTTCTTGGCTTGGGAAGCTATTTGGAATGTCAGTAAATTCAACCAGAGGAATTTCAGCATCTAAGGTAACCACCTAAGCTGAAACCTATGCATGCTTGTGATGTTGTATGTTTATAAGATCTTGTTGATTGATCTTGGCTTTATGGAATTAAAATTTTAAAAATTTTACTGCTTTAACTTTACATATTGATGCATAACTCCCTTCAAGTAGTATCAGAACCTTGTCAACATAGATTATACAACTTTGAAGTTTGTTTGGTTGTTCATGATATCAAAATTGTTTTGCAATCTATTATTGTGATGTAGAAGCTGGAAAATTAATTATTTTCCATATTTTTTTGATTGAATTCTTTTAGAATATCAAATCATGATGTCTTAGCATGATTGGTATGAATTTTATGACTTTTGAATATCATTTGCATGCTCAATGAATTTTTTGTTTGCAATCTGTCCATACAAGAAATTTTTATTGTGTTGATATTGCGAAAATTGTTTCTCATTCTAGGGATATTATTTGACTACGAAATTGTAACATATGAAAATAGACATATTGATGATCATTGTGTAAAAATTTCATATCTTTTGGACTTGATTTGGTCATTTTGATGACAAATTCAGCCCCAAAAATTTGCCAATGGCATCTAGGCATGTATAATATGCATATGATGCATGGTTGCCCTAATATGATTTTGGTAATTTGTTTCTTTAATGCAGCTTGTATTCTTAAAATTTAAGAGAATTTAAAAACTTGTTCACTAAGATTTGAATGAAAATCTACTTGATAATCAATATTGGAAATCTTAGGAAACTTGTTCATGAATATTTCAAGTTGGCTTTCTTGATAACCAAGTTTAGTGAACTAGTTTTATAAAAGTCAAACTAGTTGTTACTTGTGATTGAAGAATCATGATCAAAGGCATATGAAAGCATGCAAAAGAGTTTAGAACTCTTGGATGATGGCTAGTAGGAGCAGTATAGTGAAAGATGGCCGAAACTACCTAGTTTCCATAAAAGCTACCCTAGCCGTAACTTGCTTTCCTTCTTGGAAGGGTTTTCGACCAAACCCTAGATTGGAGCTAATTTTTGTTAAATTTGGATTCCTAAGTTGTTTGGGTTTGGTAAATAAGATTTCATATAAGATCTAAATTGAATTAGACTTTCTAAATTTTTTATAATTTCTAATTAACAAGAAATTATTTCTATACAACACTTAGTTGGGCTAGTAAATTTCCAATCATGTAATTGGGCATGATTTTAATTGTTTGACATTTCTAAATGGTTTCAAGTGATGTTGACCATGTGACATTAAAATTCATGTAAAATTATACTTCTTTGATTGTTTAGAAAATTATGACTGCAAATTACATATTCCTAATATAATAGTTAGAGTTATTCAGCCATGCTAGCTAAACATGTTCATGCCTTGTATCACATTGAGTTGGATTCATGATTGATATATGATATTGATATTGATTCATAGAATAGATATACAAGATCATGAATTTGAACCAAACATGATGATTATGGTAGTATGCATGATAGTTATGAGATAAATAACATATATGCTATGTTGATTTATTATTATACATGCTAGAATTTATATGTGATAAATACCATGTACAACTGTGAGATGCACAATAAGATTTCATGTATTAGATATATGATGAATTCTTATGCATGCTTGATCAGACCGATTATGAATAAAAAATCCCTCATGAAAAATATTAAGTCTTCATGCCTTCCATTAACATAAACAACTAAACTTTCTAATGGTAGGGCTTGTTGAGACTAAACACAAGACACTCATTATTCGAAATAAGATTGTGTTATGGTTAATGGGTCTTACTTAACTGTGAATATATGTCTGGATGTAAAAAACTTGATCATATAATGATAGAGGCAATGATTGGGTGAATCACATAATATGTGATTAGATACAACCTAATTGATCTAAGAGGTAGATGGGAATGTGATTGATAAGCAAGTTATCTACCTAATTTACTTATCATGACTTGTTAAGACAAACCTAATTTACTTATCTTGACTTGTTGAGACAAATCTTAAGGTTATGGTAAACTAAATGGGATCCTAGCCCACTACAAAATTATGACTTTTTTGAATTGATAATGAAGGTAATTGATTTGATTAAAATAGTGGGAGCAACCAATTTATAGATTAAGACCTTATCCATATTGGATTGAGCAATATGATGATACTTGTTCATATTTTATAGGTTGTAAAAATAAGTAGTAATTTGTCACTTTGTAGTATACTTAATGCTAACAGGCTCACAAGGTCTAACTTTAATAATTGGTACTGCAATCTAAAGCTTGTCCTAAGGTAAGACAAAATGCTTTATGGTCTTGATGAACCAATTCCATTGAAACTAGATGCTAATGCTGATGATGCAGTGTGACAGGTTTATGAAACCCATAAAGACCATGCTGATCAAGCCATATGTATCATGGTGGCTAGCATGACTCATAAGTTACAAAGGCAACATAAAAATATGGATGCTCCGATAATCATTCTGCACCTTAAATAATTGTTTGACAAATAAGGGTAGACTGACAGGTTTGAGACTTTTAAGGAATTGTTCTAAACAATGATGTCCAAGAGCACTTCGGTCAAAGTGCATTGTCTCAAAAAGATTAATTGGATTGAAAAACTTGGACAATTTGGATTTATGATGGATCATGAGTTAAGTGTTGACTTGATCTTGTCATCTATTTCTAGTAGCTTTTCACAATTTGTAATGAACTTCAATATACATTAGATGTAAGTAACATTACCACAATTGATAAATAGGCTAGACACTATTGAAAAGTCCATTAAAAATCAAAAGCCTGAGGCTTTTCTAGCTTATTCATCTAAGGCCAAGAAGAAGAAAAGTAAGAAGGTTGATAAGAAAAGGCATGCAAATAAGGCTATCAAGTCTACTAGCAACATTAAGAAGGATAAGGGTGCATGTTATCATTGTGATAAGAAAGGTCATTAGAAGAGCAATTGCAAGGTCTACTTGGCAAGCTTGAAAGAGAAGAAGTCTAAAAAGATTTCTACTTTAGGTATGTTTAGGATTAAGATCAATCTATCTCTTCTTGACACATCTTCTTGGGTAATGGATACCATATGTGGTTTTACTTATGTAATGACATATAGGGACTAAAGAAGAGTATATGCCTAAAGATGGAAGAGATGTTCTTGCATGCTGGAAATGGTGCAAGAGTTGTTGCTTATGTCATATGGACTTATTATTTAGCTTTACCTTTTGGTTTAGCTTTAGAACTAAAGGATTGTTATTATATTCTTTTCGTAACTCAAAACATCATTTCAATTTTTATGTAAGTATGAATGATAGGTACTCATTTAATATTAAAGGCAATTGCTATTGCTTTTATTTAGATGATTGTTTTATGGAATGGGAATGTATGATAATAACTTATTCTTAGATTAAACAATGATGTTTTCAATATAAATGTCAAGAAGTCTAAACTAGATAAATTGAATTAATCTTACTTGTGGTACTGTAGGCTTGTCATATCAATGAAACAAGAATCACAGAGTTACATAAACAAGGATACGTTGATCCTTTTGATTATGAATCAAATGGAACTTATAAATCATGTTTACTTGGAAAGATTACATAATCACCTTTTACTAGAAAAAGAGAAACAGCTAGTATAGTTCTTAGACTATTACATTTGAATGTATGTGGCCTAATGAACACAAATGCTAAAAGAGGATACTCTTATTTCATTACATTCATTGATGATCATACAAGATATGGTTATGTGTATTTAATAGAATTCAAGTCTGAATACTTTGAAAAGTTCAAAGAATTTAGAATAGAAGTTGAAAAGAAAATAAGTAAAAGTATAATGAAACTTAGATCTGATCTAGGTAGTGAGTACTTAAGCCATGATTTTCTAGGTTATCTAAAAGAGAATGGGATTTTTTCATAATGGACTCCACCTGAAACACCAAAACACAAAGGAGTTTTTAAGAGAGAAATAGAACCTTGTTGGAGATGGTTCATCCATGATAAGCAATTTGAATCTTCCTACATCCTTTTGGGGTTATGCACTTAAAACAGCCATTTATTTTCTAAATATAGTTATGCCTAAATCCATTGACAAGACACCATATGAGATGTAAAAAGGAAAAGACCTAACTTGTCACACATAAGGATTTGGAAATGTGATGCTTATGTGAAGCATACATAAGGCAACAAGCTTGGAGCTAGATTAATTAAGTGTAAATTTATAGGATATCCAAAGGAAACTATTGGAATTATTTCTACAACTTTGAGGAACAAAAGTTGTTTGTTTCTAAAGAAGCTATCTTCTTAAAAAAAAAAAGTTTACCCTTGAAGGGAATAGTAGGAGTAAAGTAGATCTTAAAGAAGTTCAATAAACATAAATTGACATAAGGATAGAACTTGAGCCAATGGCTAAGACATCAAATGCATAGCCAAAAGCTCAAAGTACACAAAAACTCCATAGGTCACACAGGATTCACCAAATTCTTGAAAAATATGGATTTATCATGGGCAAGTATGAGTTGATCATAAATGATGATCCTACTACCTATCAAGAAGCAATGTTGAACATTAATTATGATAAATGGCATGAGGCCATGAAATCCAAAATGGAATTCATGTATGCAAACCAAGTATAGACTTTGGTGGAACCACCCAAAGGGATAAAACCCATAGGATGCAAGTTCATTTTCAAGAAAAAAATCGACATGGATGGCAGTGTGCAAGCGTACAAAGCCAGACTAATTGCAAAAGGTTATAATAAAAAATAATGAGTTGATTTTGATAAAACTTTTTCACCAGTAGCGATGTTAAAATCCATTAGGATTTTGCTTGCTATTGTAACATATCATGACAATGAGTTATGGCAAATGGATGTCAAAATACACTCTTTAATAGAAATTTACAAAAGAATGTGTACATGACACAATCCGAAGGTTTTGAATCCAAGGAAAATGCCAACATGGTGTGTAAGCTTCAAAGGTCTATCTATGGATTTAAGTAAGCATCAAGGCGCTAGAATATACGTTTTAATCAAGCAATTATAGAATTTGGATTCATCAAAAACATATGGATCACCCTTGTGTATATAAGAAGACAACTGGGAGTGAAATTGTTTTCATTGTGCTATATATAAATGACATATTGCTTATTGGAAATAATATACCCATGTTACAATCTACCAAGATTTAGTTATCAAAGAAGTTCTACATGAAGGATTTGGGAGAAGCAATATATGTGCTAGGCATAAGGATCTATAGAGATAGGTCAAATATGTTGCTTGGTCCCTCATAATCCAAATACATAGACAAAGTCCTAAAAAGTTTTAGCATAGAAAAATCCAAAAAGGGATTCTTGTTAGTGTCACATGGCATAAATCTTTTGAAGAACATGTGCCCTAAGACATAAATTGATAAAGAAAGCATGAATAAGGTTCTGTATGCTTTGACAATTAGATCAATTATGTATGCAATGCTATACATAAAGACTCACTATAGAGGATTAGGTTTTTAGTGACCTTTTCTTTCACGTTTAACGATGTTTGTCAAAAAAGTTGTTAAGAGTGTCGGCTATAACTACGTTAAGGACAATAGTGGCATTTTTAGACAAACATCACTAAATTAGTTGCATTTTTTAGAACAAATGCCATTATTTGTTCTCAGAAACACCACTAAATGCTTAATTTAGTAGCATTTTTATCATAAAATGCTATTAAATTTAGCGAAGTTTGTTCCTAGAAACATTGCTAAATGCTAAATTTAGCAACGTTTATAGTAGAAAATGTCATTAAATTTAGCAACATTTGTAGTAGAAAGCATCGCTACATTTTGGCATTTTGGCTGCATTCTTAGGCATAAACACCACTAAATTAACAAATTTTATTTTTAAAAATTTTTCTTTTAATCTCGATTATTATCATTAAATAAAAAATTAAAAGAAATAAAAACAAACTCAAATTCAAAAATTGAATATTATAATTTCATAATTTGTTCCAATATGGATGAAACATAAAGTTTAATACATGCAATAACATTCAAATTATTTTAGTATATTAATTAAAAATCTAAAATGTATGGAATTGATGACTGCATAGATTTGGAACACTACCATTTGATGAAAGATTTTTCCCACCTTAGTCACTAGCATGCTCAAAAACCTACTAAATAAAGTAACACAAGTTTTAACACTTAATAATAAGCTATTTTTTATATTAAAAAATATAAATAGTTACTAAATATAATACTTGAGAAGATTAGTTCCTGCAAATTGTTGTTGTACAAAATTCATAAGAATGTTAAATCAATCGCGCAACTGCTAAAATCTTCCACACTCTTGGTCCATTTTAACACGTTCTTGTTCAATTTTAGCATGCTCTTGTTCAATTTTAACACGTTCATATTCTCTTTCTACTTCTATTTGCTTGAAACGTTGTTGCATAATTTGCAATCCCTCTCTCAATATGGAGATGTATTGCAAAGACTGACTTGTTAAGAATGTAAATTACTAAGAGCTATGTCTACTGTAGCTAGATGGTGTTAGACCTAATCCAAGCTCTCGGACCCATCCATGTCTTTCTTTTCCAGCAACTTCTGTGAAAATCCAAAATTTCAATTCTTGCATATTGACAGAACCATTAGATGCTACTTCAATCTCAGCGGCCATTTTCTCTTTCGTTTTCTCCTGTAAATTAATTAGACAAAACTATCAAGTTTAACAATTAATTTATAATATATTTAAAATAGTAAATATTTACTCTCTCTATAAAATGAATCCAACAAATTACCCCAATTTCTTGTGTTTCAACATTTAGGTAAGACCCATCTTTTTTTGTGTTGGTTAATCGAAAAAGTTCCACAATTCTAATTTTTTCACCCATCTCAATCTTCTATATGAAAACACATGTTATTATTAAACACATATCAATCGCAACTTATTTATGTATGTCAATTGTAGAAACCAAGTTCAATCGTTCGAACAAATTTAATATCATCCAAACTATTAAAACAGAACAATAATAGCAAATTTACATTTGTAACTTTTAATGACACAAAAAATCTTAAACAGAGCTAAACAGCAACTTTTTCACACATATCAATTGTGGAAACCAAGTTCAATCATTCGAACAAATTTAATATCGTGTATTGAAGCTATCCAAACTGTTAAAATAGCATAATAACAACAATTTTACATTTTTGCCTTTTAATAGCACAAAAGTCTTAAACAGACATAAACAATAACTTTTTCGCATATTTTAACTATGAAAATCAAGTTCAATCCTTCGAACAAGTTTAATAACATGTATTTAAGCCATCCGAATTGTTAAAATAGAACAATGATAGCAAATTTACATTTTTGCCTATCAATGACGCAAAAAAACTTAAATAGAGGTAAACAACAACTTTTTCCAACATATCAACTGTCGAAACCAAGTTCAATCAAACAAGTTTAATATCGTGTATTGAAACTATCCAAACTGTTAAAATAGCACAATAATAGCATTTTTGTATTTTGGCCTTTTAACGACACAAAAAAGTCTTAAACAAACATAAACAATAACTTTTTCACAAATTTTAACTGTGAAAACCAAGTTTAATCATTCAAATAAGTTTAATACCATCCAAACTATTAAAATAGAACAATAACAGCAAATTTGCATTTTTACCTTTTAATGACACAAAAAAATCTTAAACAGAGGTAAACAATAACTTTTTCACACATATCAATTGTGAAAACCAAGTTCAATCATTTGAACAAGTTTAATATTATGTATTGAAGCTATCCAAAAGTTAAAATAGCACAATAATAGCATTTTTGCATTTTTACCTTTTAACAACACAAAAAGTCTTAAACAAACGTAAACGATAACTTTTTCATACATATCAACTGTGAAAACCAAGTTCAATCATTTGAACAAGTATAATATCATGTATTAAAACTATCGAAACTATCAAAACTATTAAAACAGAACAACAATAGCAATTTTGCATTTTTTCCTTTTAACAACATAAAAGGTCCTAAACAAACATAAATAATAGCGTTTCCACACATATCAATTGTGAAAACCAAGTTCAATCATTCAAACAAGTTTAATATCATGTATTGAAGCTATTCAAACTGTTAAAATAGCACAATAACAATAATTTCACATTTTTTGCCTTTTAATGGCATAAAAAGTCTTAAATAGACATAAACAATAGTTTTTTCATACATATCAACTACAGATACAAAGTTCAATCATTCAAACAAGTTTAATATAATGTATTGAAGCTATCCAAATTGCTAAAATAGAACAACAACAACAACAAATTTGCATTTTTACCTTTCAACAGCATAAAAAGTCCTAAACTAACATAAATAACTTTTTCACACATATCAACAAAAAAACCAAGTTCAATTATTCAGACAAGTTTAATATCATGTATTAAAACTATCAAAATTGTTAAAATAGAACAATAATGGTAAATTTGCATTTTTTCTTTTAACAGCATAAAAAGTCTTAAATAGACATAAATTGTAACTTTTTCACACATACCAATAATGAAAATCAAGTTCAATCATTCGAATAAGTTTAATATTATAAACTTACTTTTTCTTTTTGCTCTCTTGCAAAGTCTTTTGATGCACTTGTGTGGCTATATTTCTGTAGCTTTCTATTACCAATCCTAATCTTTTCTCTTTCCTATCATAAAAAATAATTATGCATATAATAGAAATACAAATATTACCAACTAAAATCATAAAAGTTATAAATTAGTACCTCTCATTTTCTTGAGAACCAAAATCTAACTAGTTGTTCATATTGCCACCTAATCACATTACGAGGTAGATTTTCCATTGTGGCCTTTACAGTACTATTTCGATCGAAATATTTTTTCTTCAAATTATGCTAGTCTTTTCATTTCTTTCCCAATGAATTAAGCATAAATGAAGTAGGCATTTCAAGTACAAATCTTGACTGTAATAATACAAAAAGAAAAGTTATAATTAATAAACCAAATTTAAAATAATTAATTTTTTATATGTAATTAATTATACTAATACCTCATTAACGTTTAATGCATCGGCCTTAACGTCTGTTGAAAATTTATGCCATGTTTCATAATGAATAGGCAATTTCATTCCATTACGAGCAACCATGCCTAGAAATCTAGCCAATAATTGAGATTCTTCACTAATTGGTTACCTATCAAAGTTTAAATACATTACAATATGCTCGTTTGGAGGTAGTGTAAACAATTCCTTCAAAATTGTTCGGTCTCTGGTCCTTATCAACTATAAAAAATAAAAAGTCAATTAGTAAATTACCAATACTTTAATGATTATAATTGAAATCCAAATATGGAGTTTATAATACCTACATTCAAATTAAAAGCAAAATCAATTGGTAGGACTATCAAAACTTGGACTTTCCATATTATCAGATCAAATATCAGTTGTAAGGTTAAAAGTGATTGAGTTAGAACCGACAGTAAGCACATTCCCCTCTAAAGTATTCAATCTATGGCCAAAATCAATAGGTGCCACAAACAATCCTGAACTAATATCTCTTATATGTATTTCCTTCAATATATTCCTTGGCATTGTAGCTTGTTGCATCATAAAAGCGAATATATAAAGAATATATGTAAAGAACATATATAAAGACATTGAGAAGTTAAGAAATCATAACCAACAATATATAAAGAACATATCGATTTAATTATATTAAAAGATAATGTATGATTTACAAAACAATAAATATAAAAAAGTGAAGCCACATAAATTACATACAAGCATTTATTGCATTATGTTTTAAACACTCTAATTACAAAATATGGATGATCCATCATGGTTCATAAATATCTTCACTAACATCTTCACAAACCCATTGAGCAGAGGTACTCGTCCAAGTTTTGTTCAGCAAAAAGAAAACATTCAATTTTATATTCAACATCATCTCTGGTATCCGACCCCATATCAAATAAGTTCCTAGGCGTGTTACAAAAAATAACAAACCAACTCAATTCTTTGGGGCTTTCAGAATAAAAAAACTTGTTTGACTTGAAAGGAAAAAAATATAAGATTCATCGATGAGTTTTTATCCTATATGAATTAATAGAGAAAAATTTACAATTGTAAATCCAAACTGATCTTTCTTAATACCTCTCACACTATTCACATAAGCCCAATCACATCAAAATAAGACAACTTTCCACTTGCCATAATAATCCAACTCAATGATGTCATTAATTATGTCATAATAGTCAACATTTTCTTCTAAAGGTTTTGTGTCCCTAGCATTAGCATAGCTAGTAGTTGATGAAGTAACAACAACTTCTAAATTTTGTATTCTTCTAAATCTCTTATGGGATTTAGTGTGAAATCTAAATCCATTGATGATAAAACCTTTGTATCATTTCACAATTCTATTCGGACCTTGTGAAAGAAACTTTACCTCTTCACTAACATGCCTTCCACTCCAAACCTATAAAGGTGGAATAAATATATATGTTATTAATTTTATTCATACCCTAAGCATTTTATGTATAATTCTTATAATGAAAAGTATGGCATTACATACAGTTGCTCCTAACCATTCATAAAATTTTTTGATGAACAACTTATCAAGCTCACGAGGGTTTGATCGTTGATAATGTGCACAAGTTCTCAAATTATTTCTATACTCACTAAATGCATCAAGTATTAACAAAAAGAAAAATACAATAAATTATGCTTAATAGAATGAATGATTTCCTTACAAAAAAACTTATGTGCGAAACAATTCCATTGAGTCATGATAGAAAAGAACATATCAATGTGCTTATGGCCAAAATTTATCATCTAACTCCGCCACTTCAGCTTTGCCTTTTAGTTGTCCAAAACTTTCAAAAGGATAAACATAGGCAAAGTCAGTATGCTACATACCAACATTTTTGGATAGTATATTAAATATTGTTTCAATATCCTGCAAATAAATGAGAATAAAATGTCATACACTCTTCTGCTAAATATCCTTCAGTAATAAAACATTTTGGATAGCATTTGTTGTGACAATAATACTTTAACCTCCCTAAAAACCTAAGGAATAAAACATTTGTCATATACCTATTTAGCTAGAGTATATGATCAACAATAATAACCTAATCAAGCTATTAACAAATAATACATTTCGATAGGATACACATATCGATAATAAACTGGTTCACCGACTTTTGCTTCATATGAAAGGTGGATAACTAAATGCATCATAATAGTAAAGAAGTTTGGAGGGAAAATCTTCTCTAAATGGCATAGAATAATCATGACTCAATCTTGAAGTTTGTTAAGCTCTTCCACATTAAAACTTTTCCATATAGAGCTTTAAATATGTTACTCAATTCAATTACCACTAAAGTGACTTGCTTTGACATTGATAAATGTAAAGTAAGGAGAAGTAAGTCCTGCATCAAAATGTGATAATCATGTTACTTTAGTGAAGAAAGTTTTTGCTCTTTCATATTCACACATCTCGATATATTTGATGCATAGCCATCTGAGACTTTTGCATTTTTCAAAACCTTGCAAAACATATCTTTCTCAACTTTAGACATCCTAAAACAAGCAGGAAGCAATTAGGATTTGCCATTAGGAAGCAACTTCAGATAAAGCTCAGGCTGAATCCCCATGCTAATTAAGTCAAGCCAACTCTTTAAGTTACCCTTTGATCTTTTATTTACATTGAGAATTGCCCTAATAAAATTTTCACAAACATTCTTCTTTATGTGCATCACATCAAAGTTATGATGTAATAAATTATATTCCTAATAAGGCAACTCAAAAAAGTTACTTCATTTTTTTCACAACTCAAACTCATTGGGATCATTTTCTTTATCTTTCTCTTTATCACTTTGAACATCAATATCACCAACTTGAGTAATAGGAAGCTAGACACCTTCAAAGATCTCCTTCACTCTTTCCTTTGATTGAGCCATTTTTTCATAAGTGAAATTGATATCTTTTAACTTTGACAATTTACTAGACCCACCAATTGATAAGGGCATTTTCCTTAACTCTTCAGGTCCATCAAAGAGATATTTTTAGAATCTAAATCGATGATTATCATCTAACCATCGATAATGTGCCATATAACTAAACTTCTTACCATTATGTAACAAATTCAAACATGTCTGTGAAGCATAAAATGGACAAGCATAATGACCTTTTATGCTCCAACTAGATAAATTCGCATAAGTAGAAAAATCATTGATAGTCCATAATAAAGCAACATGCATTTTGAAGTTATTTTTTTTATGCTTCATTGGTCTCAACTCATTCTCATAATTGCTTTAACTCTTCAATAAAAGGTTGCAAGTAGATATCTATATCATTATCCAGATCATTTTCCCTGAGAATTATCATAGACAAGATAAATGATTATTGCTTCATGGCAATCCATGGTGGCAAATTGTACGGAAGCAATATAATTGGTCAAGTACTATAAGAAGTACTTATTATTTTAAACGGGTTGAATCCGTCATATGCTAGTCCAAGCATAACATTTCAAGGATTAGAAGCAAAGTCTGAAAACCTAGAATAAAATTATTTCCATGCCAAAAAATCAGCAGAATACCTAATGATCCATCATCTATCCACTCGTCATAATGTCACCTCATAGAATCTATAGTTTTAGAAGATATGAAAAGTCATTAAAGTCTTGGTATTAATGAAAAATACCATAAAACTATTAAGCTTCTTTTTGACATAGACTTCATCATCATCCTTATTTAAACTTTCATCGAGATTTATGTCTAACCAACGAGAATTACCACACACATGATAAAATTCTTGATTTTTCTATTACCCCAATACAGCATGCAATCATTGGGACAAGTATGAATTTTCTCATATCCAAGACTTAAATCCTTGATCATCTTCTTTGAATCCTTACAAGATTTATAGATTTTTGCAAAAGGAAACATTTCATTCATAAACTCCAATAATAAAGTCAACAAATTTCTCATCCATCCACATAAGCATTTCAAGTGAAAAAAAAAATGTACACAGAAAGATAACTTTGAATGCTTAGATCCCTCATAAAGTTCTTCATTCATATCCTTAAGCAACCTATAAAACTTTGATGCTTTTCCACTAGGTTATTGGTCACCTACACCAATCCCATGTTCACCAAATTCATTCATTTCAACATTTGACTCATTAAATCCATCATTTTGGGGAAACAGATTATAGAAATGTTGGTTATGAGTGTTAAAAGCATCTCACAACATGTCTTCAATGTCATCATGTCTAACAGGATCATGTTGGTGTTTGGGAGCCCTTAAAGTTGAAGGAACTCTAGTTAATGACATTGATGGTCCAAACTCTCCATGAATATACCAATTAACATATTCCAAGACAAATCCAATACAAATTAAATGTTTCAAAAAAACTTCACACATTTGCCAATTGATATTAGCACACCTCAAACATGGGCATAATATCATATTATCTTCATTTGCATTTTCAAATGCAAAATGAAAAAAAAATTTACACTCTATCTCGGTACTCCTAACTTAATCTTAACTTATGCATCCAACTATTTTCCATTTAATATTTGCTATATTATTAGACTAAAATTATATAATTAAATTAGTTGAAAATAAACTTTAACATACTTAATTATACTAAGTATTAAATAAAAAATAATAACAAGACGATATCAGAGATAACATCAATAAAAAATTTATACAAATTTTAATCGAATATTCATACATCTAGAAACCTACAGTGTAATAGAGGAAGATTAAGTCTGTGACAAATACTTTACCTTATAATATTCATAAATAACTACAGATGTCTTTTTTTGGTTCTCTATCTTCTGTTATTGATGGTTTTCATGCACAATGAATCCTTTCAAGCAAGATTAAGTCATTTCATCAAACACCATAATATGAAAAATGCAAAGTACTTGAAAGAACCTTCCAAAGTTTTACCTATTTCCTTTTGAATTGAAGATGTAAAATTCAGGTATATGACATACACCATATGAAAAGAGTAGATATTGGAATGGTCTAAAAATTAAAGGAAAATACTAAATAATCTAATTGAATATGATAACATGTAACATTAACATGAAATCAATAAGACAAGCACATACACCCCACCAGACATGCATATGCATGCTAGTCTTTAAACATGTCTATTTGTAAACATGATTGCTAGTTTTGGCAATCAATGGCACTGGTTACACAAGGAAAAAGAAATCCTATATCAATAACTTTATTAAAAGAATAAGCTTCTGTCGAGAAACGATAGGAATGACAAATAGACAATGCATAGAACCTATAAACTACAAATAGCACAAACACCCATTTGTCCTTTGATGAGCGATAAAGCTTAAAAACACTTAACAATGTCTTTATATGAATATTTTGCCAGTCAGGGATCCATAAGTTCAAGTAAATATCTAATACATGTTCTAGTTTACATAACTCAATAACAATCTCATTAAATTACCAGCAAATAAAGACAAAAAGAAAATAGTAAAATAAGTAAAATCGAGTTAAAAATACTTATACATTGTAATTTGTAAGAAAGTGATACGGATCTAAAAAAAGGTCCCACAAAAGCCTATTTAATACTCAAATTACATTTAAAACATAATAGACTATTTCATTATGGTTTCCTAAGGATATCTTGAATGAATCAACAAATTCATGTTAACAAGTAACAATTTTTTAGTAATTTCAAAAATATTATGTTGAAAAAAAAAAACTAAACCTGAAATTTCATTCGTGTTTGTAACTAAATTCAACGTTCAATTTCAAGTTTTTTAGAGAAAAATCCTATTTCTTTCACTTTATGTTCTATCTTGAATTTTTCTAACTAACCAAACTTAGAACTGCAACAACGAAATAAATTGCTAAAAAAAGAAAAAAAATGGTCAAACACTGAAAATTACCAATATTGAAATGGAGCTTACCAATAGAGCTTTAACGGTGGTAGAAACACAACAGATCAAATAGAAAGTTTAGGGATTTGACCCAAAATGCAAGAAAGCTAACTTGAAATTTACAAAAATGAAAGGAAAGAAGATGAAAATTGATCACAAAATGATTGAAACTTAGGCAGAAAATGACAAAAAATGACAAAAAATGAGCAAAAATGAAAGAAATGAGTAAGGGAAAGAAAAGTAGAAAAGGGATCTTGTAGGTTTTAAATTTAAAAGAAATTTAACAGCATTTTATTATAGAAACACCTTCAATAATCCCCTCCTATTTTTTTTAGGATGATTCAAGGCATTTTTTATCAGAAAATGCATTGAATAACACCATTTAATTTTTTGTATGAGATTATTCAAGGCATTTTCTGGCAAAAATTACCTTAAATAATCCCTTCATAAAAATTAAAGGGGATTATTCAAGGTATTTTTTGTCAGAAACACCTTGAATAATCACATTCAATTTTTTGTAAGGGATTATTCAAGGTGTTTTTTGGCCAATAATGTCTTGATTAATCCCTTTCAATTTTTATTGAAGGTGTTTATAGGCAAAAACACGTTGAATAATCCTAAAATAATTGGAAGGGATTATTGAAGGCGTTTTTGGTCAAAAATGCATTGAATAATCCCATTCAATTTTTTGTAAAAGATTATTCAAGGTATTTTTTAGAAGAGATCATTTAAGGCATTTTTGCATAAAACACCTTGAATAATCCCTTTCTATAGAGGATTATTCTTAGTTTAAATGATACCTTTCAATTATAAAAACACTGGAGTAGCTTAGTTGGTTAGAGTATACGGTTGTTAACCATAAGATCGTAGGTTTAATCCCTTCTTCTAGTATTTTTTAGGTTTTTAGGTTTTTTAAGGGATTATTTAAGGTATTTAACAGCTGTATGCTTTAACCGACTGAGCTACTTTACTGTTTTTATAATTGAAGGGCATTATTTAAACTAAGTATAATCCTCTTTGGGAAGGGATTATTCAAGATGTTTTCTACCAAAAATGCCTTTAACAATCCCCTCTCATTTTTTTTTTTGGATTATTCAAGGTATTTTTAGCTAGAAAATGCATTGAATAATCTCTTAGAAAAAATTGAATGGGGTTATTCAAGGCACTTCTAGCCCAAAACGCTTTGAATAATCCCTTTTAATTAAAAATTGAAACATTTTTGCCCAGAACTACCTTCAATAAAAATTAAAGGGGATTATTCAAGGTATTTTTGACCAAAAACGCCTTCAATGACCCCCAAAAATACCTTTAATAATCTTTTCATAAAAATTAAAGGGGGTTATTGAAGGTATTTTTTGCCAAAAATGCCTTCAATAACCCCATTCAATTGTTATAAGAGATTATTGAAGGCATTTGTCATGCCAAATGCCATATAAAAACCAAACTTTTATCAGTAAAAACTTATAGCTGACTTGCATTCATTTGCAAACATGCTTTTTAAAATGGTAACAACTATTTCACAATTTTTTAATCAGGTCAAATTTGAAAATAATGCTACTTTTGCTCCAAAATCCTAGAATATCCCAGGGAGAAATGGGTACTAAAGTTTTTTTTTTTAGTTTTTAGATTTGTATTTAGTCAAAATTTATAAAAGTCAAAGTATATAGTGGCATTTAGGTCAACAAATATCACAAAAATATATTTTTAGTGGCATTTTTAAATCCAAATACTGTTATATAAGAATTTAGTGGTGTTTTATAAAAAAAAAGCCCCTAACCTTATAAAAACACAAAACTTTGTGGCATTTATTTAAAAATGCCACTAAAAAGTAGCCACTAAATCTTCATTTTTATGTAGTGACTGATATCTTATATACTTTAAGCATAACAAGTAGATATCAAGCAACTCTAAGTGAATGTCACTGAAAGGTCATGAAAACAATTTTTAAGTACTTAAGAAGAACTAAATATGTGTTTCTTGTCTATAGTGGAGCCAAACTCCTAGTTAAGGGTTATTATGATGCAAGCTTTCAATCTAACAATGATGATAACAAATCTTAAAGTGACTATGTTTTCACTCTGAATGGTGGAGTAATGAGTTGGAAAAGTTTCAAACATAGTACAATTGTAGACTCTACAATAGTGCGAAATACATATCTGCATCTAAGGTTGCAAAAGAGGCCATTTGGATCAAAAAGTTTATGACTGAACTAAGTTTTGTTCCTAGCATTATTGATCCAATAATAGTTTATTGTGACAACAATGGAGTTGTTGCTCGAGCCAAGGAACCAAGGTTTGATCAAATATCCAAACATGTATTGAGACGACGTCATCTCATTAGAAACTTTGTTTCTAGAGGTGATATTAAAATTGAATAAATACCCTCTAAGGATAACATTGCTGATCTTCTTACTAAAGCTATGTCCTAATAAAAACATAATAAGCATGTAGGCAAATATGGTATTAGATATATAAATGATTGGCTTTACTGCAAATAAGAGATTGTTCGTATTTACCCTTCAAGTCGAATCATATTTTGGCTAAGACATTATCATATTTATAGTATTTTGCTATTTGATATCTTATAAAGGTTTTACTTATTTATTGTTGAGCTTGTTTACATGTATTTCATTATTGATACTTATATGATAAAGTTTTCATAATATAAATAAAACTTTGCAAGAAAATTAAATAAGATTGTAATTATAAGATCATCATTGCATAAAAGTTATATGTTTCAAAATTTTTTCTAGTCGATACTTTATCAATAAGAGGACATTAACAGAAGCTATTAAGACTAGCATATGGTTATGCTCCTACTTATGAAGCAAGCAACCGATCTCATAGGTTGAAGTTTGGATAAACTTCAGCTTACATGTGGGTGCTTGTTATAAGAACAAGTTCACTGAACATGACTCGATATGAGAATGCTATATGGTAGTTCACATAATGTCTATGGCTATATTCTCATGTGATGCTTGTATAAGTGATCCTTGACTTGAGATTACTTATGATCTTATATGATGAATGTTATACTTTGACTTTACTTATAATTCTAACTAAGAATGCTCCAATCGAGTATTATTGGGTATAACATGAGGTATATAAAGATGCATGAAGTAATCGAGATGGGATTCATCATCTTGTGTGGTGATTAAGAAAATATCTCAACTAGTCTTGATTGAATTAACTTGTGAAATCTTTGGCCAAAGTAAAATAAGAGTTTAGAATTGTTCCAAAGCTTATTTGTGAGTTAATGTCAAGGACAAGACTTAACATAGTTGAACAAGATTGAGTAGATACTAAACCATACTCAATGATCAAATCGAGATATTATATGATGAAAGGATATTAATTATACACTAAAACCATTCACGGATAGGTTGTCAAGTCATATTGACTTTTCTTTAGCAATTGGGGATCATTACAATGAAGCTAGCATTGATCATGATCTATAAACATAAGATTGGCTAATTAGAGAATTAGTGATGAAGATAAAAAGTTCGTTTCATCCATAGCCAAATACTAAGGCCTATAATGCTTGTGTTTATTGCCAATATGCTAAAAAACCTAATGGATCACATACAATAGGACAATTGTGAAAGATTAAAATTGGAAGAAACTAAGTTGGACTTAATTTGATTTTAGTATGACCAAATTAGAGGAAATAAAACAAGAGAAAATTTTTTCCCTTATTTGGTACATTCAACTAGTATAAGGTTAACTATGAAAATATGCATCCCATTTATTAAACCTAATCTGACCTAATACTTCCCTTATAGAAGAAACATCAAGCCACCCCTCTCTTGTAATACTATTTTAAGAATAAGTAAGATTCACTCAAGGCAAAAACAAGCTAAGAAAGTCTAGTAAAACTTAAAGAAATACAAGAGATCTTGAAAACACTTACTAACTAGAGTACGGCTTTGAATTCTACCAAACCTTAGAGAAGGTTCTTTCAAAAAAGTTCATGTGGATTACCATTAGAAGCTAAACACTTAGAGAGCTTCTTAGCTTGGGAAACTATTTGGAAGGTCACTAAATTTAACCAAAGGATTTCAGCATCCACGGTAACCACCTAAGCTAAGACCCATGCATGCTTATGGTGTTGTATGTTTGCATGATCTTATTGATTGATCTTGACTTTAAAGAATTAAAATTTTAAAAATTCCATTGCTTTAACTCTGTATATTGATGCATAATTCCCTTCACTAAAAGCTTGACTTCTGACAACTATGCTTTTACCTAATGGTTAGCGAATCGATGCAAGCCATCATCAAAATGGAGTATCATGTCTCTAAGTTGCTTTGTCCTACAAATTTGGTAATCATTAGTGATCTTGTCGATGAGAGGCCTTTGTCTTGACCTCCGTGTCTTATTCCATTCTTGAATTACTTGCTCCATCGTTCTTGGTGGATCAGGTTCTTTATAAGTGAATTCTACTTGAACAAGTCCATTAATTGCAAAAACAAATTATTTTGTACAGAATTGCCTTATTACCATCAATGGAGCATAACTTACCACACCTTATAATCCTAACAATCATATCCATGGTTCATCTCCTCTTTGATACAACATAGGCATGCAAGGCATCCACAGTTCCATCCATTATAATTTGTCCTAGGTAAGCCTTCATAAGAATGCAATCCATTCTTCCTTAGTCTTCAACGTTGACTATTGGCTTTGGCAAAATTTTTCAATCGGTGCCTTGCTATGAAGATAAGACTTTGAGAATGCACTCTTCCCACACTTGACGTGACTTTTCACCCACACATACGATAATGGTGCACTACCAATGAAAGGTCTACTTCCGTTTCGTCGATAGAAATTCAATGAACTGATGGTTTCAGCTAGGACCACTAGTGAAGGATTAATTATTAGGGTTTTGATTTGCTTAAAAAAGTCTTCCATGGTTATTTTGATGTAGGCCAAAGTCTTTGAGAAAATTAACATGCCATATATCGCCAAATTGAAAACAAACATGCCTTTATCATCATTTAAATCCCAACATATACCAAGATGTTCACTCCTAAGTTTCACAAAAGAGTCTATAGTTTCGACTTTAACCCCTATAAGTTTTGCCAATTTTTTGTAGTAACCCGATTTTAGCTTCTGAGCAAACACCTTATTCAAACATTATAGTTTTATCCCAAGCAAAACCGAATACTCCTTAATGGTTGGCACTAAATCTTTATGGTTAAAAGTGAAACACTTTTAGATCGATCTCAAAACTGTATAGCCACTTCGATCAACTATTCTTTGATTACGACTAGAATAAGGGACACAATCTACCTATATTTTTCACAAAATCTCTCTTTTTTTTTTCTTCACTTATCTAACCCTATATGATGACTAAATCTTTTAAAATATTTTCTGTGAAATCCAAATGCTCATTTTTCATAAAACCTTAACACATAACCGGTAGGCAAACAATCTCCATTCTTTTGCTATTTTTCTATCGACCAATCATATACCTCATTATATGACTCACATGGGACACTCATAATTGATGAACAAATTTATAGTTTTACGGGATCTATGAAAAGAAATTCTTGGAAGAGAGATGTCCTAAAACAAATACCTTAATGTGAAACTATATGATGCAATTTATGCAAAAGCAAAAAAGAAGACAAAATTTAGTATAAAGATATGGTTCAAGATTAGAAAAAAATTAATTTTCCCTTAGTCATAAGCATTTGGGTTACTACATAACCAAAGGAAATAATAGCCTTTTTTACTAATCGTTTTATTATGTTTGTGTTCTAAAAAAAATTCTTTCTCATTTTTGTTTTCGTTGTGCATTTTTTTTTTAAATGACTAAAAGGGCAGAAACAAAGAAAATGACAACCTAAATTGTTATTAATTTTTTAAAAAGGGAATTTGGAACAAACACTTTTTTTTTAAATACAAGATTTCCTTCTTTTTTTTTGTGCATTTTTTTAATTGTTACTAGTAATACAATTGTTTGATCATCTTCCATGAATGAAAGTATCTCCCCATTTGTCCTAAATTTTGGTGTCTTCTACAAACAAGTCAATGAGGCTCTACCTACGGTTGGCTCTTTATGGCTCATTATATGCTTGGTTTGGATTGACATGTATCTAGAGGTTCCAAAATTATTCCTTACTATCAACCATGCCGGACTAGTAAAACACTCTAATCCTCATCCATCATGGGATACGAATAGAAAAGGTTCAATTTGAATGAAATTATTTTGCTTGCCATTGCAAAGTTTATCACCTCATAAGAGTATAGGTACTTTACTTTCTCCTATAAAGGATAAAGCTCTAGTATAGAGCTCATGCATAAAATACAATGTATCATCATATATGTAAGGAAAAATAGCACCACCATCTCTATCCTAAATGCCCCACATTTAATGAGAATAATATATAGAAAAAAATAGCATAATTAAATAATATAATTAAAATGAGATTCAAGTGAATTTTCTTTTTATTTGTTTATCATTATTATATATTTTTTTAAAAGCAAAATCAAAATCAAGAAAATTAAAATTAAAATTAAATACCAATTAAGATGCTGAATAAAGATTAAGGATAATACATAATTAATTTTTGAGTTGACTCTAAAAAAAATATGTTCTAGTGAAGTTATCAAATTGTCATAACAGTTTTAATTAAAAGTGATTGGTCACCTAATAAAACTTATTCTTTTAATAAAATCTTAAAATAATTAAAACTTATAAAAAAATATAATTTTTTTATCTACAAAAATAGTTTGAATTCAGAAGTACAGTTATATGTGGGGAATAATTAGCACCACCACAACATCCGTTTAAAAAATGATACCAACAAGTCATGTGTTATCCTTTGATCTTGACAAAAGTAGTTTTAATTTCGATATTTAAAATTAACTTCTTTGACTCCCTTTACTTATCACAATTTTGATTTGTTTAATTTTCTTCACAAAACTCTCTTTTTTATTTTTTTCCTTTAAATAAAAAACATTATTTTATTTTTATTTGAAAAATAAATTAGAACCTTATTATTGAAAAATTCTCAAAATGTTCCAATAGATGGTAACTTTAAGAGAAATGTCCTAAGCTAAGGACTTCTTAAGAATCACAACTCAAATTTTCTTAAAATCCCATCTTCGGAAGTTTGCATATATTTTTCCATTGTTAAGTGATATACATGTGATGCAAACAATGAAATATAATATTCATGTATAGGTATACACACTTTATTTGTGAATTATATTTTATTTTATTTATTTTTTAAAAGTAATTTTTCATTTTTTTAAAAGAAAATTTTGTGTATTAGTATTTTTCTTTTTTTTTTCATTTTTCACATTTTTTGCCTTTTTTTTTTTCATGAGTAGAAGAGAAAGGATTTTTTTTTATATCGAAATTTTTTTATAAACACTCCAATACATTGGTAATAAAAAAAATTTTCACCTCGAGATTTTATAAGAATCACTACGTAGATTTTCCTAGAATCTCATCATCGAAAAAAAATTTTTCTTTTTTTACTTTCTTATTTATAACAAAAAAATATGAAATTTGAATAAATTAAGTTTACCATTTTAAAAGAAAAAATTATCCTTATTAAATGCTATTTTGTTTTCATTTTTAAAAAAATATTAAGTATTTATTTTAGAAATCTAGAATTTTAAACATGCAAAAATAACAAAATAAATAACTTAGCAAAAATTAGAAATTAATTGAAAAATAAGATAAAAAAAAAAGTAAAAAATACCTGAATCGATAGGTCAATGGTCTGATAGTGGCTCGACCCGGTTCAGTTAAGCCAATCTTAGGTTAAGAAAGAACTGGGCGATTCAACAGCAATTCGGGCGATTCAATAGGCAATTAAACCATATCAGTTGAAGGGCTATTATGAAGCATGTCATAAGGTCGGGTGTGCGGGTCATCAAGTTGGGTCAATATAAAGATATTTCTTCCCTAAAACACACCATTTTGTTTTTTTTTTTTTTTAAGCTATAAAATATACCCTTTTTTTAACTCATTTCCTCTTTTCTATTAAAAAAATTTCAAAAACCTTTTTTGTTGCCAAGCCTCCTAGAAAATGATCGACCGCATTATCTTTTGCCGGTCACCGTCGCTAGCCACCATCATCAGTCACCTAAAAATACTAAAAAAAAAAAAAAACCAAAAACATCCATCGACCTTTTTTCTACACCATTTTAAGTTTTGTTTCTCAAAAAATGACCTCTAAAAGCCCAGCCCAGCCTTTAAAGTTTCGATCAAAGATTTTTTTTTTATTTTTTGGCTTTTTTTGTTTTCTTTTCTCCCAGCTACTCCCTTTTTAAGCATGAGGTTAATTTTTGTGTTATGTGTGTTTGTTTTTTGGGTGAACTTGAAATAGTTTTATTTTTTATTTTTTATTTTTTGGATAGGCTAAGAAAGCTTTTCTTTGGCCGTTTTTTTTTTCAATTGTTTCGTCTTCTCCTTTTTTGGTGTGTTTGAGCTTTTGATTTATAAAGCTAGATGAAAGGTGAAAACTCATGATTTTTAGGATATTAAAACTCTCCAAGATGCCGTCAGTGCTCTTTTTTTTAGACTTTGCGTTTGCACAAGATAACCACATTAGTCATAGTTTGTGATTTTTGCTTTTTCAATTGATTTGAACCAAATCACAATTTGCTTAGGGTTTCTATTTTTCCAATTTTAGTTTAAGTTGAATTTCATCGAAAGATGAAAGTATCTACTATGACGGAAAAATAACCACTAGATTAATTTTGTTTGGTGAAAAAAAAATCTGTAATAGGTTAGAATTGGTAATGGCTACATGGGTGTCGTGCTAATTCGAATTTTACATTTTTTTATTTTTTATTTTTATTTAACTTATCTTAATTAATTAAAAAATTTCTAGGCCTGAAAGAGATTTTGGACCACTATATTGAACTTTGAACTTTTAAGCCCAAATAAATTTAAATTTAAATTTTCAAACTCAAATACCCACGTAAGAGACTCATGCAATTAAGCCCACTAAAAACTTAAGACAAATTCAATCAGACTTTTGAACACGGACAAAATTGAAATCCTTTTTTTTTTTTTTTAAATATCCGAACAAGTGTCTATACCCCTCTTTTTATCTTTTCAACAGACAAAAACGCGCCACACCAAACATATCCCCACAAAAATAACCAGCGAGCAGAAGTAGCTATGAATACAAATACCATGCACTAATCAGCACCAGTGAACATCGGGTGTAAAAACAAAAGCAAGAACAAGAGAAAGAAAACCAAAAATAAGCCGTTGATCCAATTGAGAACCTGCATCTAAGCAATCAAAGTGTAACACATAAGGCAGGCTCCCATCGCATATATAGAGAGGCAAACAACATCGCTCATCCCCTTACTACTAAAGCTACAACACAACTGTTCCAAGCACAATTGACACCAATATCCAGAAACAAGCGGTCTGAATAGTTTCCTTCTCCTATCTGGAAAATAATGGGAAAAGAAAAGAGTAAAATGCTGATACATACACGAATTTATATTTAAATATATATCCTCTTTTCCTTTGTTGTCTGTTCTTCACTCTTCTATTCTGGATTAGTCGATTGTCATAGGTTGAGTCATGCAACACCTGAAGCGGGCCTTACGAACAGTTGTCAGTATCTCAGATTCAGCATTCTCAAGCATCTTCACAATCTCAGTGAAGGGAGGACGGACTTCTGGGTTAGTGTCCCAGCAACGGGTCATGATCTCACTCAGCACAGGGAGACAATCATTTGGAATAACTGGCCTTACGCCCTTGTTCACCACAGCAAATGCTGCCTGCACTGCAGTCATGTTCTGGAAAGGAAGCAAGCCAGTAATAAGCTCCCAAAGGACGATTCCAAAACTATACACATCTACTTTTTGCGTGTAGGGCCTATGTTGTATCATCTCTCTGCAAGAGCGAAGACAAGCACAGAATCACAACCAACAGCATTACCAACATAAATAAACAAATTGAATAAAATACTTAATAGAAAGACAATTCAGATACCAAGTCAACTGATCAGCAAATGAATGCAGTTTCATGTAAAAGATAACTCAGTGAAAACTAATGATAAACTAAATGCCAAAACCAATTCAGCAACTAACACTAACATGTAGTTATGATTGATATATAAGATGCAAATCAGTTTCCAGTACTCCATTTGAAACAGGAAAGCAATTCTACTAGATAAATGTAGGTAACATGGCAAGAAGAGAGTAACAAGACTAAGCGATGCAATTTTCTCAACTATTTTCTCTCAAGGTGGGGAATCACTGTAGCAATGCAAATTAAGTCAAGCACACGAGAAAGAGGAATTCAAACTACACAATTTACATCAAAGTTGAATTGTGAAACTGTGACTTATCAATTCAAAATAGTATCCTTCAAACCAGTCAGAACTTAGCCCTCTACAAACGCATCCACAAAATTTCCCACCCTAAACAATCAACAAACCAAGGCAAAAAGAAAACAAGGTCATTTGTAGTATCATCTTCACATAGACATACAAAAATTATTTGACGAATCCTAGAAATATAGTATTTTACTTAAAAGAGCCCAAAGTATCATGTCTAACAAATCTATGATCTTTTCTCATCTTTCCCAGTTCACGGTTTCTGATCATCAATGCAGCCATATTGCAAATAAGACATTTCCGATTAAAAGTGTTAAATAACAGCTTGTTATGATTCTCTGTAGATCTTTCACCATGCTAAACCTACCATTTCTATTCTCAAACATTCTACAAATACACATTTAATTGGGGAAACAACCATAATTTTGCTTCAAACTCGTGGTCAACAGTTTGCAACTTTACATAAGAATGTGTTTGGAAAGACTGGATTTCGAGGAAGCATTTTAAACGCTAAAAAGTAAACATCATGTGGGTAAAAAGATAACAGAATTTCACAGATCCAAATGCCTGCTTCAAAACAAAGCCTAGAAAGGTGTTATTTAAAAGTACTTTCTTCCTTCAACAAAAAACAAGTTACTAAAACAGAGAAAGGAGAGATAAACTCTCATATACTCAAGCTTTGTCACCCGAAGTTAATTTTTGTTCAGTGATCTCACTGTTTCATGGCCATTAATGTCTTCTCCAACTTCCAGCAAGACCAGCAAGAACTAATTTTATATTTTTCACTTGCCTTTCATCCTTTCTCCTCTCCTTCTGGTGAGATTTCTCCTCTTCCTATGCTTCAAGATGCAATTTCTCTTGCCACTAAAGAACTGTTGATGGTAGCCACTGTTTTCAACTTCTACTCAAATATCTCTCTAATCACTTCAAGATTGAGCCTTTTCTAGCAAATTTTTTGAAAAAAAAATCGGTATATTTGAAGCTATTGGGAGGATGGTTGGGATTTCTGAGGAAGAAATGGCAATGTTCTGTTTAAGTTGGATAACCCACGGACAATATTCCAATTTGTGGAATAGTTGACCAAAAACACATTCTCAATTGCTGCCCTTTGAATTGCCTCATTTTAAAATGCTGTAGAAATTGTCAAATGCTCTATCCAAATATAACTTCAGAGACATTTTTCAGTTTAAAGCTAGGAAATTTCTTGGTAAAACATATTTCAATCCAACCTCGCTATTTGTGCAGACTTAAGAGGAGGCCATTCTTGAGTACAGTGATTCACTTATTTGTCTTCCTCCCTTGCTCCAACATAACATAACAAAAATAGTAACCTCCCAACTTTAAACTAAGAACAAAATACAACTTTTACCCTATCTGTTTGTCTATATCCAAACTTTAAACTAAAAACAAAATACAACTCTTAACCAATCTGTTTGTCTACATCACTATGACTCCCTATATAATTATGTAAAGGCTGCAAACAACATTAAAGTTGATAAAGAGAGGAAAAATGAAGCCTTGAAAAGAGAGAGAGAGAGAGAGAGAGAGATCTTTTCGCCCTCACGAACTGGTTGGTTCCTATGCATATGACAGGTAGATTCCAATTCTCGGCAATTAGCTTCTTTAGAACAGTACCATTTAAATTTAGATAGACAAGTCATAAGTACTGTCTTGTCAGTCCAACCTCAGTGCTGTGCAATAAGATGTTGCAAACAATAACATATAAATTCCAAAAAACCTCCTGGGAGCTTTTGCAACTTCTCTCTAGCCCTGCCACATCCAATATAGTTTAGGTACTGCTGCCAAAAACTAGTCACTGAGCCATCTGGAAGCCTTGGTCACTATTCTTAATTAATAGTAATATGGTTTTATTAAATTAGAAACAAATTAATTGGTATATATGACAGCATATAGCAATAAGGATGAAGCATAAACCAAATAAGAAAAAGGATCAGTTGATACATGTGAATCCCAAGTAAATCATGAAACAAAAGGCATCCATGAGCAATCAAAAGAAATAACTTTAAATACACCAAACAGAAAGCACAAGTATAATGGGTGAAAGAATACTAAATTCATATGAAAATTTTTCAATATTTGACTTTCAAAATGCACCCAAACATGAAATAGGAACCAAATCTCAAGATAGAAGACCTGCTTTCTCAGCCACCATAGCTGGAACAAAATAAGCACCCAAAAATATGGAGAAAGGACATGATGTACTGCAAATAGTGGCAGTGGATGAAAACAAGCTAGGCACAATCTCAGTCTTGCTTGAAAACACAATATCAACTTAGCATATTACGGCGTATCACATTCAAATCTCAAATGTTTAAAATTTCAAATGAACACTCACCCTTCCAAACTAATTTAAGGATATAAATAAATGAATGCTTGATAAGTACTTTCTTTATCAAGTATCCGCCTAATAGGTATTACATCTTCTTTATTTTGCTTCAAGAAGAAGCCTAATTCACTTTAAGCTGCAAGACATCCAGATGAAGAACATGCACACCTATGTTAGTGAGAGAGAGGGAGAGAGGGAGAGAGAGAGAGAAACCTTAAAAATCCAATCTTTTGAGATGATAAATGCACATTCTAATCAAAATTTCTTCTAGATAGGCAACAATTATGTGAATGTTTTAAATAATTTGAAATTATTTAAACCTTACAATGTTCCAGCCAAAAATAGAGAACTCAAAAATTCTAAATCAAATCACATTCAAGAAGGCAGTGCCTTCCTTCAAATTATCAAACCAAAGCATCAGCTCAGAAGATGAAAACAGAAAATAGCAGAACCTTACACAGCATGACTTACTTCCTAACATAATTAATAACATGAGAACATAAAAGATAATATACGAACAGATATCGTTAATTAAACAAACGGGTAAGAAATCTATGCAGAAAGAATGCACAACCTTAAGGATTTTCTTCAAAAATAATCCAGAAAGTTCATACCAACTAGCAAGAATCATCTAACAAAGATGAAAAGAGCCATCAAATAAAAAAAAAAGTGTATATGTCACATTGTAACAGGGAAGAAACTGTAACATATAAGGGCCTAAAGACTTACGGAGCCATCCAACGGTATGTCCCCGTCTCTGGTGTCATGCCCTCAGTCTGCACCTCAATTCGTGCGACACCAAAATCTACAATCTTTATCGATTTATCAGCAGCTATTAGAAGGTTATCTGACTTCAAATCCCTGTGAATAAACCCAAGCCCATGCACATAGGCCATCCCTCTCGCAACATCCAATGCCTGCTTAACTGCCAATTTCAATGGCACAGCACGGTTATGCCTCCTTGTTAGAAACTGTCGAACTGAGCCTCCCTTTGCATACTCTGTCACAATGCACCAAACCATTGGCTTACGACATGCCCCAATAAATCGCACAATATTTGGATGCTTCAATGTTGCAAGCATCATAACTTCCTGCTGAAACTGCTGCTCCATAACTTGTGCCTTCTCTGGGATATTATCTGGCCTTTCCAATATCTTAATCGCAACATCCTCACCATTATATGTACCTCTGTACAACTTCCCAAAAGCTCCTTGAGCAAAAGCTGTACCCATATTAAGTTTTCTTAAATCAATAGTCCACTCATCATAATTCTGCAACCCCTCAGTTGGGTACCGACTATCCATCAATGCTTGTGTTAATGCATCATCATTAAGTGCATGGCCAACCTTACCAGGACGAAACACACTCTGCCCCACAGAGACAGAGTAATTATGGTGGTTCACAGGCTTTAGACCAGGGTGGCTTAAAATGTGGGTTAGAGAATCATTAGAACCCACACTACTGTTTTCGACTGACATGGACACAGACCCACCGGCATTACTCGTCTGTAAACTGTCAATAGACATGTTTGAGCCCTCACCAAGTTTTTGGTAAAACCGTTGAGTTAAATCATAGTAATTGTCGTCATTGTTGTTGGTTCCTCCCATAAGTCCAGTAAATTTAGGCCCCTCAACCATTTTCCCTATCATGAATGGTACCCCAAAAGATAAAATCAGGATAAGCAGTTCTCCTTAGCCCAAACTCTTGACACTCATTTGATGGCACAATACCTTCAGGATACACCCTAAAACCAACATAAATGAAAGCTTGTGAGTTATCACCTGGCATTAAGTGCTAAAGATTATGGGCAAGCATTGCTAGGGTTTTAATACATAACTTGTGCTTATTTTATTGGGTAAAGGAATTAAAGAGATACAGAAATATATATATATATATATATATTAAAAAAAAAAGTGCCAGATAAAGTGTCCGTTAGCAAGCAAAGGGAGGCAAGTGGACGTTTGGAGATTGAGAAAGACAAGCAATTTTACAGGGAGAAGATATTTTGGTAAGCAGTGTCCAGAAATCATCAGGTACTTACATTTTTCATTTTTTTTTGGGTTTGTTTTTAATACAACTGATGTGAGAAAGGAGATACTAGCTAGTTTAGTTTCCACTTTTGAAATGATTGTTATGAAAAATGAAAAGCCTTGGAGCTGCTAGCAAACCCTAGGAATGCAATTATTGGGATCCCAGATTGTTTAAGCTGAATCGGAGCCCTTAAGCCAAAATATCCTTTCAAAATACAGTCAAACCACTCATAGCTGAGATTGAAATGCAGAAGCAAAGCACAGACTTCTACATAAAAATTCTATGCGTACAAAAAACAAAGCTACCACTATCAACTTTCAAATGCCTAAAAAAAAAAAGCCCTAATCGACCAACTGACAGAATGAAGCAGAACAAAAATTATTCAGCTACAGATTTTCGATCAAACAAACACAAATTTAAAATCAAACTTCTTACTTTTCCATTTCCTTTTCAAATTCCATATCCTTACCAATCGAAATCTTCATTTATATAAAAAATAAATTATTAAAATAATAGCAAATTCTATCCAACCAACTTTAGGCATAGATCAGCTTTTGGAAACACGCTGAAAATCAATTGCAGAAAAGAAGCAAAAACTTTAGCAGGACAAGTGATCAAGAGAGCGGATTCAGAGGGGGAAATATATTAAATGCATACCTGAAATATATTACTAATAGTAAGAGTAGACGAAATTGGGACAACGACTGATCGAGATGCTTAATTTGATAAATTCATCAAATGACTCCCGCAAGAAGGAGAACAAGAACAAGACCCAAAAATAATATCAGAAGGTGAGCAAAACATTTAGCAATCGAAGACAGAGAGAGGGACCAAAATTTCACAACAACAATAACAGAGATGAAGAATGAACAAGAGGAGCGGTCTACGCTTCTCATTTTCTTTCAAAGCCTCGTTTTTATTGTGTCCAGACCTGGGTACCACTCGCCTCTATTCTCCCCACTGTCCACTTGCTCTATCTCCTATACACGTGTCGGTAAAGCTTTGCATTATTTTCATTTTCAAGATCGTCCATCCTGTAACAACACGCTTGTCCTCCGTACACTTTTTTTCTTTTTATCTATCTCGGGCCTTTTTTTTTTTCATAATTTTTTCTCGTTAATTTTTTTCAAATTTATTTTATTAACATTTTTTTTTTTGGCCTTATCACATTTATACTTTTTTTATACTTCTCCTAATTCATATTTTTAATTTAATTTTAATAATTTTTACTTTGTTTTTTCTGAGATTTTATTTTTTAAAATATAATTTTTGTACTTTTTTTTATAAAAATAGTAAATCAATAAAAAATAATTTATCGATAAATTTAAAAAGATTAATTTTTAACAAATTGTCACCTCTTATTTTAAAAAAAGAACTAATTTTTGCAAATAATTTTTATCGTAATAATTACATATCATGCTTGTAAGTATAGTTTCAGTCAAATCAAATTCTGAACATGATTTTTTATGTTAAGATTTAATTTGATAAGATCTGAAATATTATTATATTAATAAAAAATATTTTTATTTAATTTTAATTTAAAAAATTAAAATATTAACATTAAAAATTTTATAATATTTTAATTTTAAATATTCTTACAATTTTATTCAGATAAGGTTCAAAATACAATATTTTAAATATAACTTAATTTGATCATACTTAAAATATTATTATATTAATAAAAAATATTTTTATTGATTTTAATATAAATTTTATATATTAATATTAAAAGGCATTTGAAATATTAATTTGAAATATTTTTATTTTGTATATTATTAAACATAAATATTTTTAATATTTCAATAATAATGGTATTATATTATTACTTTTATAATAAATATTAATATTGTAATAATATTTTTATTATTTTAATAATCAGTATTATTTAGTATAATAATACTATTTTAATAATATGAATAGTTCAATCATTTCTTCATTTTTTTCAATTTAAAATATATTATAATTATATTTTATTGATTAATGTATTTATATGACTATTTTAATAATAATATAAATAAATAATATTTTAATTATTATTTAATAATAGATATTTTCAATATAAAATAAAATATTGCATTTTAATAGTATAAATATTTTTAATATTTTAACAATAAATATTACTATTTTTAATACGATTATGTTAATAAAAATAATATTTTAAAAATAGTAATACTATTTTAAATATTTAAAAATATTAATATAAAGAATAATAAATAATTTTACTTTAAGTATTTAATATTTATATGATATTTTAATATTAAATATTATATAATTATTTTTAATAAAAAATTTAATAAATAAATAATTTTAATATATTTTAGTAATAAATAATTTTAAATATTTTAATATTTATGTCAATATTATTTGAAAAAAGGGATTTTTCAAAAACCAATCAAACAACAAAAAAAAAATTTTATTTATCAAAACAACAAAAAGTCTTTACTTTTTCTTAAAATGTAAACATTTTTGAAAAAATATTTTTTAAATGTCAATTTTTGTAAAACAAATGGAGTCCAAATTACTGGCTTTTTTCATATCATTTGAGGTAGGACAACATGAATGTAGGTTGCATTTCATCAGTTTTCCTTAAATGAAAAATTAATTAGGGGCTTCAATCTGCATCCTTTATATTAAATTTTTATCTACCCACAAAAGGAAAAAAGTAAAAAAAAAAAAAATTGCAAATGGATAACCTTTGATAAGAATTTTCTTTTGGTATCGTTTGGCATAATACAGTTAACAATTAATTATATTATATACCATATGTATCAAAGAAATGTTAGCTGTTAGATCATGTTCATAAAACATTCATGCATAGTGAACATAAAATTAAAAGCATAAATAAACAAACAAAATAGATGCCCTTCTATAAAATCACTTGGTAGCACTAATTGAAGTTAAAAATAATTCAATCAATAATCACCCATATGAATAGAGTCATATCTTAACTCAAAGATATCGTAATCTTAAGTTAGAACAGCCCTTGATTTGCTTGAGCATCAAGGAATCCTAAGATTTTAAGCCATCCAAGTATTTGACCTATAGTGGTGATCCACATAATCATAAGTTAGAATCTTTCTCCAAGATTTAGGAAACCCTCGTGCTAGCAATGTGGCTCAAAGGCCTAAACCAAAACTTCATCTCTTCTATTGCCAAACCTCAAAAGAAGAACTCTTTCATCATGTTTTCCAACCTGTGTAGTTAAGGAAGAATAGGTAAAGGGAAAATATGATAGCCAACTTTTTGGCCACATATCACTATATGCTCTCTTAGGGTTAGGGCAGCAAGAGCACAAGATTTATATCCATATATAAGACTTTTCTTACTAAAGCCCTAATTTAGAATTATCATAATTCTAAATTAGCCCTATTAATTTAATTAAACTTTTCAATTAAATCCTTCACATATTTTAGTTTTTATTTAATTAAGTCCTACTTAATTGAATCCCCATTTTAATTAGGCATTGTGATTATTGTGTGTGATCCATTAGGTTTCCTATAAGTTAGTAATGAATATAAATCTATATCAATATAAGGATAACATAATTATATTCATAAATTATGAGCAACATCTAACAATGCATAATGACACCCAAATGTCAAAGAGTCAATATAATCTCAACAAAACCTTTCAGTCTTCAGCTTATTAATATAATTTGATCCTTCTACCAAATATCCCAAAAGGGCATGATCATGGCAAGTGTCCACTTATGAGCACCTTTCATATTAGTTATTGCAGCTTCTAGTCAAATACTTTGGCTAAAGACTTTATAAATTAAATAAAACTAAGAACAAATAAGAACTAGGTTAGATAAGTGTTTTTTCGTTAGGTATCCTAAATAGTCAATTGGATACTACATCTATAATCCAACTGAGCAAAAGCTATTTGTCTCGAAACATGTAACCCTTTTAGAAAAAAAAGTTCCTATTTGAAAGGAATAGTAGGAATAAGATTGTATTTGAAGAAGTACAAAAACCATAAAAAATAACACATAAAAAACCTGAGCTTATGGTTAAGCATACAGATGCTCAACCCAATGTTCAACAAACACAAATGTTTCAAAGGTCAAGTAAGTTATAGAGTGCACCAATGAGTTATGGATTTCTATTGAAAAGAGATGCATTGCTTGTTGACAAAAACCTACTACCTATGAAGAGGCAGTATGTGATATTGACTTTGATAAATGGCTTAAAGCCATGAAATCTAAAAAGAATGCCATGGATGCAAACCAAGTATGGACTTTGGTTGATCCACTTAGTGGGGTAAACCTATAAGGTCTAAATGGATAATACGACAGGTTGTATAAATAGGAAGTATTAGAGTATCGTCTCTATAGAGATTGAGTGGTAGACTTAGGGTTAAGTATTGTCTCTAGACTTATGGTATATCTAGTCAACTAAAAAATTTTTATGTTTTATAATTATCTTACATGAAATTAAATTTTACCAAATATTAAAAATCTAATCATTACAAATTATAAAAAAGAGCATTAACTAAGAACTAGAACTTTCTAAAAATAGCAATTACTAAAAAAAAAATTTCTCTAAAATGGAAATTTGACCTTAAACTAACTAAAAGATGAAATAAACTTGACCATAACTAAAACAAAAATAAACACAACAAAAAGATGAAATTAAATGCTTTTAAAAGTAAATTAAACTAGAAATTAAAATGCATGAAATTAAAATGAAACATACAACTTATAGGAACCTATATGTGAAAACTGAATCTAATTGAAGCAAAATAGCATGCAAAATCGAAACATAAAATGCAAGCTAAATGCAACCTATCATCTAAGATGCTATGTAAACATGAATGAACCTAAAGGAATTGTAAAAAAAGGTACCTATTTTAACAAAAATTGAGAATGAAAGCTACCTATTTTAACTAACCTAGTAAACAAAATGCTATCAAAAGTAAAAATACCTAATTGCTACATGAAAACCAAAAATACAAAATTAAAGTAGACTGGAAATTGAAAGAAAAATGCATAGGAAACACCAAGTAAAAACTGAATATAATGTAAATAAAACTGGGTAGAAACTGAATAAGAAAAGCTAACCTAACCTAAGAACTAATCAACCTAAATGCTACAAAATCTGGGAATTTTTATATGAAACTTGAAAACCAACAACTTAAACTTAAAATAGGCTTAAAAATGAGCATAAAACGTTTAGGCAAAAAGTGACAAAAATCGAATAGAAATTAAATAAAACTAGTTGAAAAATGCATGAAGATAATGTAAGGTAAATGCAACAAATGAACAAATAAGGCTAAAACATGTAATCAAACTTGTAAAGAATTCATAAACATAAAATAAGAGTAAGAAAACAAGATCAAAACAATAAATAAATAGTAAGTAAATGGAATTAGCCGAAATAGAAAAAACTAAGCATAAAACTAAATAAACATAAATGTAAAGAACAACAAACTAAAGCAAATAAAAGATCAAACTTGTGGAGCCCTATGATGTAACCATTACAATACCATCCAAAACCATCCTTTCCAAGCTTCAAAGAGCTCAAACATCATGTAAAAGTTCTAGAAAAATAAAGAAAACCAAAACCAGAAGCAAAAAATGAAAACTAGCAGCAAATAAAGTAAATCAAACTTCTATTAAGAGAAAAAAAATTACAAAATAAATATTGTAAGGGAACAAAACTAAACAAGGCTTAAAACAGGCTTAAAGAATAAAAAGAACACTAGAAAATAAAATGAAAACAAAAAGCAAATGGGTCTCAAAGGGAGGTTTGGTTAGTGAATAAAAGTGTTGTTGCCAACCTTGGGAGAAAAACCTAGACTAAGAAAAAAAGGGTTAAAAATTAGAGAAAGAAGTTTCAAGTCCAGCTCTTGGGGTTTTTTTATAGCTGAATGAGAAGTCTTTTAATGGTCAATCAAGGCTTCAAATGATGTAATCTTAACCCTAAAAAAATTCCAACTCAACCAAGGGATATTTTAGAAGATATACAACTGCCTAGAATAGGTGTTGAAAGAGCTAGAATTTCTAACTTCCTTTCTCTCATGTGCAGCCTAGCATGGTTGGCCTAATAAGGTGTCTTCAAAACTCCATGTATGAGATGAGTTGTAAAGCTTCTAAAGACTTCAAAGGTTATAAATTTAGCTATCCAAATAGACCAATGTGGCGAAGGCAACAAACTTGGACAAGTGGTGACAGGTTCGACATATATGAGGGAGGTAGCTTCTTCTTTCATCATGCAGTGCATATGATAAACTTAAGTGGCTCCAATACCATGCCTTTGAGATGCCAAGTCAATTTTCAGGTTAGCATGGTCTTCTTTTTATAGAAAATGCCAAAAAATTATGAATTATGGAAAAGAGGTAGCAACACATTAGCTGCTTGTAAGTTTATGTAATGGGTGACCAGCTATGCACTTTTTCTTCCAACTGGCTTTTCCTCCTTTCATGTATGAATATAACAACTACTTAGGTGTCTAACATTCACCAATGATTTTGTATTATAGATCCAGCTCAATAGCACATTTAGCATCAATTTTAAAAAGAAGTCATGCGATTTAGTAGCTCATTTTTTATCTTTTTTATTTTGTGTGGCTCTACCCATTTCAATTGGTTGTAGCAATTAATCCTTAAATAAGCCATTTTTAAATTGTCACACATGGACCAATAGGGCTTCATCTTGCAACCAACTCAGCACTTAAATTAAACCCAAAGACTTTAGTAAAAATTATGACTTATAGGGTAAGGATAACAACATATTTTTTTATCTTTTTGTGCAACAAGTAGCTAAATTTTTCCTTTGTTCTTCTTGTGCATTATTTTGGCTTTCTATGGCTCTTTTCATATGGCTCATTAGCTGGCTTGTTCTTCTTTCTCATGCAACTTTCTAATTTAGCTCTGTAGATTCTTATGTACTTACAATGTTCCAAGCAATCAAATGAAGTCTTTTCAAGCTCTCAGCTACAATCTAAAGTGTGCATCTTCCATTTTTGACCATATGGTTCTTGGTGTCATGGCAATTTTTGCTCATTTATTTTTTACCTTGATTTGCATTTTTGGCTTAGTAACATACATAAAAGATAAAATAAATAGGCTTCAGGAATTTGTAAAATATTGCTAAGGAACAAGTTTAAATTAAGTTTAAAATAGTGAAATTCATACAATAAAGCCTAGGATAATTATATAAAATATAGAATTATCAATGGGTCTTTAAGAAAAAGACCAATGTGGATGGTAATGTACAATTGTACAAAGCTAGAATGGTAGCTAAAGGCTATAAACAAAAAGAAGGTATTAGTTTTGAAGAAATTTTCTCACTAATTGCCATGAAAAAGTCTATTTAGATTCTGCTTGCTATTACTTCATATCATAACAATGAAATATGGCAAATGGATGTTAAAACCACATTCTTTAATGGGAATTTGTAAAAGAATGTGTATATAACACAACCTAAGTGTTTTATATCCAAAGATAATGCCAAAAAAACATGTAAACTTCAGAAGGAAAGGTAAAGCTTAGAAAAAGAATGGGAAAAGCAAGCTAGAAATAGCTCATATTCTAAAATGAGAAAATGAAAAGAAAAAAAAGAAAGAAAAAAAGAAAGTTGTGTAAAACTCAAGAAATGAAAGAAAAAGAATATGCAAAATGCAAAGTTTTTAAGTGATTCTTTTAAAAAGCTCTTATCCTTTCTTCTCTTGAAAGCTCTTATTAGAATGATCCTAGAAAAAGTAAAGCATAGTTAGGGTAATTTAGCCTAAATTTTTTTTATCATACCTTGACTTTAACCTTACATTATTAGTAAGCCTTTTTGAATTAGAGCACTACACCTTTAAGTGAGTGCAATAGTCTTTTTTTTTTTAGAGATCATAAATAGGCATTTGGTCTAATACATCCATAAAAAGAATATTAATGTGAAGGTTTTTAAACACCTCAAGGCACTTAGAAAATTGTTTCTCGTCTTTTTTCTACCTAAATCTTTGTGGAAGGGGAAATGGTAGGCTAAATAGTTCAACCTTATAAGGAATAGACATAAAGGAACTGTCAACACGAGTGTTATCGACCGTTGGTATCTCACTACTATCACTACCCTTTTTGTTTTCTATTTTTCTTCCTTTTTTTTCAAACTATCAGGTGTAACTACAGGTGGAAATTAAACTAGATTACTTCCTTCCCATTCCTAAGGGTTATTGTTTTGCAATGCACTTTTCTTTCTCTCTTAAGATTTATCTTAGTATTACTGGTAGGGTACCTTGATGATGGGTAGTAACTAAACTAGCTAATTACCCCATCTGCACTTTAAAATTCTTTATGGCTGCCCTTAACTTCGAATGACATTTGTTTGGGTTTTCATCATGGAGTAAAACATATTTTCAAAAAAAATTTTTCTTTTAGAAGAAGGTGGTGGTTGATACTATAGCATCATAGGCTACTAGTTCTGAGGTGTTGATGTACTAAGTGTAATGGAAAACCTTGAAGGTTATTTGATTTTGAGCCTAATGGTTGACCTTGAATATTTGTCCATAAAAAAACAAGGTTGTTTTGCATTTAAGATTGTAGGTATTGAAATAGGGATTTAACTGTTGCCTTATAGGGTAAACTATGTATTGGAGTTACTTAGTCTTAATAAGACATTTATTAGTCGAATAACTCCCTTTTACATACCCTATAACAAGTGAATGGACTTTAAATGGGTTGGTTTTGACTAAGTATCGAAGTAGTGCCTAAAGCCTCATCAATATCCAAGGCTATCCTAAGGTTTTACTTATCATTTAGCCATTGATAGCTATTGGCCACCATATCTTCAATCAACTTATAAGCCTCATTAATGGATTTATTCATCAATGCCCCTTCAATAGCAACATTTATGACTGTCTTGATCTACCCATTTAATCTATTATAAAAGATTTGACTTTCTAGTCATCAAGGTAGTCCATGATATAGACACCTCCTTAAAAGATCCTTATACCTTTCCCAAGCCTTATACAAGGTCTTTAAGTCATATTGCAAGAAAGTTGTGATTTCATTTTTCAAATTTGTTGTCTTTACAAGTGGAAAGAATTTAGCCAATAATTTTTACGTTAAATCATCCCAAGTCTTGATAGAATCCATCGCATAGAAATAGAACAACTCTTATGTGACAATGGAAACAACCTAAGTCTAATGACATCTTTAGCCATGCCATTATGTTTGAACATATCAAAAATCTCTAGGAAGTTTCATATTTGAGCATTTGGATCCTCACTAGCTAGGCATCGAATTGTATTGAGGTTTGAATCATAATGATGATGGCAGGTTTAATTTCAAAATTGCTTGCTTAAATCACTAGCCACATAATACTTGCTTGGAATCCATTAAGTTGTGGCATAGCATAATCTCAAAATTTTTAGACAAAATGATTAATTAGTAAACTTTTATGCTTGTTTAAGCTTTGTGGCACATAATGGTTAAAGGATCTAGTGAGCTTTACCATTCCTGACACCATTGGTATCCTATCATTCGACAAAACATTATGTGACTTAGGTGCAAGCATTAATTTGATGCCTTTGTCAATCTTTTGGAAACTAGGCATTGGTGAGGTGAAGCAAACCTTAGTAATATTGTAGCTTGTTGATAGGTCTTTGAAATATCTTAAAGGAATCATAGAGGATGTGCTTGTGAAAGTATACAAGTTCATTTTTCCTACTGACTATATGGTGTTGGATATAGAGGTAGGTAGAGAGACATTTATTTTTTTAGGGAAACCTTTCTAGCTTCAAGTAATACCTTGCTAATGTTTAAAAATGAGAGCTAACAATGCTAGTCCAGGATCAAAAGTGACATTTAATTTTTTTCAAAGCTCTCATGTTTCTTTGTGACTTAAATAATTACTCAAGAGTGGAAGTGCTAGATAAGGTAATAGGTGATGTATTTGATGATGAACACTCCATGAATACTCTTAAAAATCTCTTTAATGATCAAAATTTAGATGAAAAGTTAGAGATTGTTGAGATGGATAGTATAATGCAAACATATACATCTTCATTAGGGCTCGAAAGTAGCTATAATCCATTAAATGTGTCTTTATCTCCCTCTAAAGTGCTTAAGCCTTCCATTAAAGAATCACTTATTATACAATGTCAGCTTTTACCTTCTCACACATAAAATGTTTATATAGGAAATGAGTTTATCTTACAAGACATGATTTCTTCCTCTTTAGATGAAGAGCCAATGGAAAAAAAAAATTTGAAAATGTTTTTAAAGGCTTTGATGAAGCAATTGATAGGAAAATTATATTAGATGGAGAGCAAATCATTGGGATGAAAGTTTTAGCACATTTGAAGTTAAAAATTATTCATCTAGTGCACTTCCCACTATTGACATGGCTTTAGATATTCTTGTCACACTAAAACTTCAACCTAAACCTACCTACCTACCTAAGTCCATCTAGGAATGAGAGTGATGATTTATTAAAAGAAGATAGTGTTTTACTATTTTTGAGACATAGGTAACCTTGAAGATAAAACCTATACCTACCAACTTAAGTCCATCTAGGAAAAAGGGAAGTACTACAAATAATGTTGATGTACCGATTACTTGGAAGTTTAAACCATCTCTCACTTACTTAAGCTTTTAAAGGTGTGATGTTATAGGTCTATTAAAGGAAGTAAGCTCTCATTCTATTAAGAACCACCAACCATTAGAACCGATTTTGGAAGATTTGGTCAATAATTAGGCTTTGAAATGCTTGGATGCTATGATCAAATATGTGGTGATTATTATGAACATGAGAATTGAGCTTATATTGAGTAGTCAAGCTATTGACTATAACTCAACATTGCTTGGAAGGTAACCCAACTTTTACATTTCATGTTTGGTTATTATGAATATTGCTCATTTTGGTTGAATGTTTTGTTGTTTGTTTTGTAAAGTTCTACTTTTTTTATGGTACAATAAATGGCAAAGAAGGAAAAGCTTCCAAGTTGTAACCATTTTGCTTCCATGATATTAGAAGAGTTTTCTTTAGCCTCTTATATGCTTTAATTCTTTGTATCACACATTGAGAACAATATGTTCTTCAAGTTTGGGTATAAAAAAATTTACTCAGATTTTTCCAATGTTTTTGAAAATTTTTCTTATGAAGCGTTGGGAATTTAGAGATTCATGTAAGTCAAATTCATAGTGCCTTTAGCACCCATCCTCAGGATACTTCACCTTGTGGTACAAATTCCAACCTTGTAGAAATAGGTGAGGGCCTAATCACGAAAAGCCTCGACCTATAGAACTTTTAGAGGAAACTATAATTTAGAGTGGAGATCAAAATAAGGATGATAAAAAGACAAGATAAAGAGTTGTGTCATGTTCTTGATTTTAGGAATGATGTAGAGCTTTGTGATGATTTTATGAAGCCATATCTTTTAGAGTCTTTAGAAGAGATTATTGTTTTTGGAGAGACAGGAGTTAGGATGATAAACTAATTTAGGGATCCAAAAGTCAAGTATGGGATAGTATTTGTTCTATTGGTGAAGACTTATCTGAGCCCTTTAGGACACCCATTTCATTTTCGTAGCACTTTCAAGAACAAATGCCTGATTTGTCATAAATTAATGTGGTGGATAAGTATGTTGATAAGAGGTGCTAAAAGGAAAATCTAGATACAACCTTAACCACATGTCTTATGGAGCCTAGTAGAGATGTTGATGGTAAGTTTAAGGAGTTCTTAAGAAATATTCCAAAGGTTGATAATGAGGAGGAACTTGATGATGATGCAATTGAGGAATTCTTAAAATACCACTCAAATGAAAATGATGAACATATAGTTTTAGAGTTTCTTAATAGTGTAATGGCTCCCCCATATTTGATTTTTAGCTTGACACCTTAGACACCTCATTTTCTATACTTTTTTAGATTGTTCCATCGATAATTGTACCTTTCACTCTAGAATTAAGGCTGGTAACCATTATTCCTAGTTTAATGGCTACACATGTAAGATCTGGCCAGTGAAGGCCCAAAAGCCTCTATCTAACACCATCAATCTAAGCTTATTGTTAAAGATATAGTGCGAAGAAAAATCATTAAATGGATGGATGCTTGTATCAAATGCGGGCTGATTACTTAACCCTAGTGAAAGTCAAGCTATTGACTTTAAATTAACGCTTCTTAGGAGGCAACCCAAATGTCTAATGTCTTTTGTTTTTTCTTTTATATTTTTAGGTGTGTTTTCAGCAGTGATTAATGTATAGTTTGTGCTTTTTGTTTTATAATTAATAATAAAGACAGCTAATTTTGGAAGTGTTAAAGTCACTTTTAATAGCAATCAGGAAGTTTCCTTCACCTTTAGCACATAACTTCTATATTGCCTACACATTGAGGATAATGTGCACTTTAAGTTTGGGGGTGGAGAAAATTTTGCCAAAATTTTTTGAAAATTTCAAAATTTTTTTTGAAAATTGTGTTTAATTTACTTTGCTATGAGTTAGTAGTCTGCTTCCATTGGTGCATTTACTATGATTCTATGATTGACTTTGATTATAGCCTTAGGAAAAGAATAAATGTTGTGCAAAACATAAGATAAATTCTTGAGTTTATGACTACTTGATTGACAGATTTCATTTGTGAGTAATTATTTTAATCTTTGATTTGTATGTCATTTGGTTAATGATTATGTGTAGTGAAATTTTTGCTTTCATCACTAAAGTTATGCTCATATTTTAGAATTTGATTGATCGCTCTCGAAGTGAGATCTTAGATTGCACTTAGCTTGGAGAAATGATTTAGGCCACTTTTGGATCAATTGAGTCTTTCAAGTTGACACTTATATGAATACCATCGTCACCCTTTTTAAGCCTTTCATTACCCTTTCTTTGTTTTGTACCAACATTAATAAAACCAGCCCTTGTTTTTATATTTTCTTATCTTTTATCCTTATTGATTGCTATTTTTTAGCCTACAAATGCATAGGTCATCACCAAGTAATAAAGTGATGAATAAAGTATCGTTCCTTTGAGGATTATGTTAGGGTGTAAGGCTAAGTACTGAAGTGGATTCCTTCTAGCTCTATATTTAGAAAAACCAAAGAAGTTGTTGGTTGAAGTAAACAAAATGAACTTGAATACTGTAAAGATTAAATGCCTACCTCACCAATTGTCACTTGGCAATAATAAAGGCTGGCTACAAAAAGTAAGTAAAGTAAAAGAAAAGCAAGATTGCAACATAAATAATGTTGAAAATAAGAGAGCAAAGGGTTTTGTAAAAGAAATGAATGATGGCTGAATATAACAAGATGAATTGAAATTAATAGAACTTAAACTTATAGCTTTCGAAAGGAAACAATGGTACTTGAAAATTATAGATTATGCATGCGAAATAAAGTAAAAAAGCTTTAAAAAGAAAATGGAAACTAAATTGTATTGAAAACTGAACTTGAGAAAAATAAAATATGTAGGCTAGTCTATCACCCTAGTCAAAAATAAAAGAAATTACAAGAAAACTCTTAAAAACCAAAAATTAAAGAGAAAATAAGAAAAATGAAGTGACTAATGGAATGAAAGATGAATTACAAGTGACTAAAGTCGCCTATTTATAATACATAGCTACGCCTAGAGAGGATGAATCTAGATAGTTTCACTTAAACCTAAACACTTTTGAATTTAAAAATCTAATCTTCTTGGATTCTTTCACTTAACTTAAAGACTCTTTTGAATTTAAATATGTGATCTTCTTGGATTTTTTCACTTGGCTTAAGATTCTTTTGAATTTGAAATAGTCCTTAAACACACTAATTCTTTTTTAGTCAAATATGAGTCTAGCATCCATTGGGCTTCTCAGTTTGGTTGTATACTAGGTTGCCATAATTACCACTTTTGCATGGATTAACCCTTCTTGTATGCATGGTCGAACAGGCTTTGATAAACATCTTTTATGCCTTGGCTAAATGTCATCCACTAATTTTGCATAGAATGCATGATTCATGTATGGCTTCCTCTTGTCACCTTTGCATAGTTTGCATGGATTTTGACATATACATCCAAGTTGACTCATTCTTTTATGCAAACCTAAAAATCAAGATTTTAACACATTAAGGGACAAAATTCATGAAAATTTTAAAATTTAAGGGCAAAGATGGCTAATAAAAAGCTATAAATTTTACAGTCATCACACCCCCGCATTAAGCTTTTTGCTTGTCTTCAAGTAAAATCATCGAATTAACAATGCTATCAATCAAATAAATGCACTAAAGTCAAAGTTTCACAAGTTGTCAATTACGCACTACAGTATAATGTCAAGATAGTTATGAATATATTTAGACATAAAACTTATTCAAAACTAAGCTTTCAACTTCTTGCAACTTCTTATATGTGAAGTTAATATATCTCTAATCTATGCATGCAAGCTAAGCAAAAAGTATGTAAATATGTTATCACTTATCAATTTAAAGATAGATCATACTTTATATGCTTACTTTCCTCATTCCTTCTTTACTAATGTTAACTTACATACTTGACTCAAGATCAAAAGGTCTTTTATACTCATATATAAGACTTGGTTCAAGGTAGAAAAAAGAAAAATTTTAGACTTAAAACCTTTTACTTACTTTTAGAACTTTTATGAATTTGAGAACTTTTGAGACTTTACAAAGTAGATGCATCTTAGTTTTGATTTTTTTTTTCATATAGCCATTTTCGACTTTTTCTTTTTTTTTTCTTTAGCCATTTTGACTTTTTTTTTGTCTTCCTTACGCATTCCCACCTCGCTAATATGATTTGTTTTCTTATATTGTCCCTAACATGTAAAAGCAAAGTGGGTTGGGTAAGAAAAAGAGAGATAATTCATAAGAAAAGGCTTGGGCCTGTTATTATGGCTAAATAATAAAGAAAAGGAAATATAAAGGCTTAAAATAAAGGTATTAAGGATGCATTATTTATAGGTGGGTGTGAAAAATCTTAAACGGTCCAAGGATGGCCTAAATCATTTCTTAAGTCAAGTACATGTTAAGATTTCACCTCGAGGGTAGGTAAATTTTAAAGTTATACTCATGCTTCACATATTTATGTAACTTTATACTTTACATGACTTTTCATAAAAATTGATGCATGTCAAAGATCAAGATTACAATGTACATGCATAAAAATTACCAATCAAATGAATAACACAATTAAAACTTTATTTCATGTTTTCACTGCATTCATACTTGTCCTAAGATTATACATAAGTCACTTATGATTAACTTATTAAAACTTATATTGCAGTATCATGATTGAAGGCATGTTAACTTGGTTTGAAAACAAAGATTTTTAGGGTAACTCTTGAAAATATTTTTGAAAACATGTTTAGCATAAAAGATTTCCCTCCCTCACACTTGAATTGTACAATATTTTAATTGAAATAGTTAAAAACTTAGGGTAAAGGAAAAATACCCCAATCTTTGTTTCTTTTGAGGCCAAATGTTTTGGGCTCCTTTAGGTGTCCTTACTTCATCTTTATTTCTAAAACAAACAAAAATAAAATCAAAGCGTACATGTCCAAAGAATTAAATAAATTATAAGAAAATGTAAAACTTGAATTGCCTCTCAAGTAGCGTTAGTTTTGGTCAAGCTTGACCATATCTAAAAAAATCCAAAGGGTTACGTAATTACTCCACACTTAACACCAGCATCTACCTATTTAATGGTTTGCCTACTTACCATATTATCAACATTAGGATCTAAAGGGTACTAGTATTCAATTGTTATGGTTAAATTTTTTACCTCTATTAATGTCTTTAGTATAGCAAGACTACAATAGGTGGGCACTAGCTTTAATACTAGTAAGAGAGGTACAACGATGGAAACTATATAGTTGGTCATTAAATCTAAAGATCTCTCTATGATCAGTTTAATCAGAGTGAGAGGTGTGTTCTCATCATTTTCCTTAAGCTTCACAAGAAGTGTTTTTAAATATTCAAACAAATTTTCAACTAAACATTCTGCTTTAACTTTGTTATCTACCCCCATTTAATTCCATATCAAGCATTTGATCTTTGTAGGGCTAGGGAATTGGCAAATGTAGATTATAAGGCTTAAACTCATTTTCAATGGGACTACTACTAGATTCTTCAATAATGTTAGATCTTAAAATCGATTTTACTTCCATTATATCAAAATGATCATCCCCTTCTACTACTTCAAGTTGTATACTCTATAAAAGTGCTCTTTCAAATAGTATAAGCTCTTTATCCTCTTTTGTAAAATTCAAATACTCTTCTTCATCATCTTTTTAAATTTCCTCTTCAAGGTCTTCCCATACTATTAAATTTGATATTACTAGGAAAGGTCTCTTTAAGGTAAGTGCTAGGGCAATTACTAACTGTTGACAATTCATTTCAAGGTTCTTAAGAAAGGCTTGGTTTTAAAGCATGGTGGTGCTCTAATTTTAAAGGATTTGGTTTAACATCTCCTTTAGGAAAAGTTTCTTTTCTTGGGGTAAGGGAGCACATTGTATAGAAGAATAATATTGTGGTAGTGAAATGTCAATAAGATCAGACGTATACATGGATGTTGCACTATATGACTACTTTTGACTATTTTTCCACGGGTAACTAGGATGACTCTCCTAACTTTGAATGTATGTGTTTGAATAATAATAGGATTGGTTATCTTGAAACCTATCATTGTAGTACTCCTTACCATAGACCTAACAATTATTAAATGGGCTCTAAACTGACAACATGTCTAAGATTATACTTTCTTTCAAAAGCATTGATCTTTTTAGCTAAAGACACTAATTGTGAGGCTATATCTATAAGGGGTTATTTATCATATATTTCAATAGCACACCATGGTCTAAGATTTTGGAATGGTGGTTAAAGATGGGAATACTCAAATAACAACTTGGCAAAACTAGCCTCACTACAACAAAAGTCTAACATAATAGAAGAAAAAGAAATAACACATTAGAATAAGAAAAATAAAAGTCTAACTTATAGAGTAGAAAAAAGTGTTATTCTTATTGGTCTTCTAACACCAATATAATCCCCAAAACGATGCAAAAAACTTGATTGTTGCTTTTTAGCCTACAAGTGCATAGGTCGCCACCAAGTAATAAAGTGATGAATAGAGTATCATTCCTTCAAGGATTATGTTAAGGTGCAAAGCCAAGTACCAAAATGGATTCTTTCTAGTTTTATATTTAGAAAAACCAAATAAGTTACTAGTTGAAGTAACAAAATGAACTTAAAGACTGTAAAGGCTGAATGGCTAACTCACCAACTGTCACTTGGCAACAATAAAAGCTAGCCACAAAAAATAAGTAAAGTAAAAAAAAAGCAAGATTGCAAAGTAAACAGTGTTGAAAATAAAAGAGCAAATCGTTTTGCAAATGAAATCAATGATGGTTGAATATAATAAGGTGAATTGAAATAAACAGAACTAAAACTTATAGCTTTTGAAAAGAAATAATGATGCTTGAAAATATAGATTGTGTGTGTAAAATAAAGAAAAGAAGCTTCAAAATGAAAGTGGAAACTGAATTGTATTGAAAACTGAACTTGAAAAAATAAGAAATGTAAGCTAGTTTGTCACCCTAGTTGAAAATAAAAGAAAACAACAAGAAAGCTCTTAAAAACCAAAAACTAAAAATAAAAAATGAAAAATGAAAAAAATAATGGAATAAGTAATAAATTACAAATGACTAGAATGGCCTATTTATAGTAAACAGCTTGGCCTATGAGGGATGAATCTGAACAATTTCACTTAAGCCTAAACATTTTTGAATTTAAAATTGTGATCTTCTTAGATTCATTCGCTTACCTTAAGACTTTATTGAATTTAAAAGAGTCCTTAAGCACACCAATTCTTCTTTGGCCAAATACGAGTCTAGCATCCATTAAGGTTCTTGGTTTAGCTACATATTAGGTTGCCAAAGTTACCACATTTGCAATGGATTAACCCTTCTTGCATGCTTAGCTGAATGGGCTATGGTAGACATCGTTATGGCTTGGCCAAATGTCATCCACCAAGATACATTAATCTCTAAAGAAATATAGATTTTCTTTGGACAAAGATGTATTTTTCATAAATGATGAAACTACAAAAGAAGATGAAATATTTGGTTTTATGAGATAATCAAAAGAGTTTGATATCATAAAAGACTAGGATGAACCTTGTATGTGCAAGAAATTAATGGATATAAGAGAAGTAGTACACATAATAGGATAAAAATCTATAAGGCTAGATCTAAAGGGTTACATAGCTCTCTTAATCCATAAACATATAGCTATCCTAATCCATAAGCATAGCCAAGTTGCTAAAAGAGTTTAGTATAATGAAATTTAATGGTGGATCCTTACCTATGTTACATAGCACACACATAGATAAGATGCTAAAAGAGCTTAGTAAAAGATAACTTATCTATGTTGTATCTCTCCAAAGGTATGTGTCACAAGACATGAGAAAAGAAAGTGATAACAATGATAGATCAAAATATGTAAAATTGTATTTTTCATATTCAGATGCTATATATTATACTAAATGTTTTAGTATATGAAAAAAGGCGAAAACCATATAAATGGTTGCTTCACATTTAGCTATCATTTGACAAGGATAATAACAAGTTGCAAAGTGATTATGTCTTACTCTATATGATGGCAAAATTAGTTTAAAAAAGTTTGAAACATAATATGACTATTACTTCTATAAACTGATGTTGAAAATAATTCTTTCTTTAAGGTAGTAAAAGAAGAATTTTGGATCAAGAAAGTTTAAAAATTGAACTTTATGATTCCGAACATTGTTGAGAATAATAGGAATCAAGGTCTCAAAAACAATCCAAATATGTATTGAAACATTACCATTTGATTATAAAGTTAATCAAAAGAAATAGTACAAAAGTATAACGAGTTCCCACAAAAGATAAATCTAACACATCAATATTATTTAGGCTTGTATTTAGTGCTTAATTGGTTGATTTTGCTTAGTTCTTAGTAAAATAATGTTCTTTTTACTCTTAAATGGTTGAATTTTCTATTTTGTAGGTTTTCTTGAAGACAAAAATGAATCTTGGTAAATCCTTATGTTTCTTAAAGATTTTTGGATGATCTTTTATGCATAATATGGAATCTTGGAATGTTCTTATTATGTTCTTGTATTTCTTGGAAATCTTAGAATTAAAGAATGGAAAAGATGTTCAAGATTGGTTTTGTGAAGTTTAATGGAGTGGAATTGAAACAATCTTAAAGAAAAATGAAGAAAACTCCTGAAAGATTCAAATTCGTAATTTTGACAATGAATGAGGATAGAATTATAATTTTAAGTGAATGCAAGTCCATGCTAGCTTATGGAGGTGCACATGCTTGGGATTACTAATGGATGATATGGCATGTAGTCTTTTCTTATTGGTTAAGAAAGATGACATGGAGTATGATGTGACATGATGAGGTGGCAATTCTATTTAGTTTTTCTACTTAGATTTGGAATTCCTATTCTTAGTAGGATTTGTTATTCCTAATTCTACTTGGAGTAAGATTTGCATAAAGCTATAATAAGAGCATAGGATGGGTAACATTAAGGAAGAGTTCTATATGAAGTGAAACTCTAGTTTACTCCAAAAATTCAAGTCAAATAGTAGACTATAAGAAAAATTCAAGATTAAAGCACTTACAAGCAAGTGCCTAGAAGTTTATACACCATAGCCAAATGCACTTTCTTTGGTATGCATGATTCAGTTTTAAGCTTTCTTTTATGCATGATTTGAGTTGATACATGATGGATATGATTTAGAATACAAGAATGGTCTATAAGCTTTCTTTTTAAAGTGTTCTAGTTGAATTCAATTACAAGAAACATTCTTGGATTCAAGAAACCAAGTTTAACCGAAACACATGGGCTGCATTTGAAGTTTTATTTTGGCTGAATATCCTAGGGTTCTTATGCTTATAAATACTTTGTTAAATCTTAGAAAAATGGTGTACAGGGGTTGAGGTGAGAGACCAATATTTATGTTTTATTGTTTTAAGTTTTCTTTAAGTTTTTTTTAGCATTCAAACTTTCGATTTTAAAGTTCTTGTTCTTTTAGTTCTCTGCTCTTTCAATTTGGTTTATGCACATTATATTTTTAGTTTTAATTCAATTAAATAATGGTTGTAAAGCTTTCTTTCTATTTAGTTTTTATTAGTTTCATGCAAATTGGTTTAAAGATTGATTTTGCAATTGTTTTGGGTCTTGATCTATATGATTTTCGATTCTTGGTTTAAATCTTGGCTATTTGGTGTGGGGCATGTTTTGTTTTGAGATTGTTCATTCAATTGCAAGTTAAAATCCTATTTTAAGCTTTCAGTTTATGCAATTAGAGTTAGGGTAACATTCAATTTTAGATATATATTGCATGTTAGGGTTTTACTAGGTTTAATTAGCATATTTTCTTTACATGATTCATTCAGTTTACTTATTTTAATTGTTCAAAACAGTTTATGTTTTAGTTTTATGGTGATTTTAAGTTTAATCTTTGCATTTTTAAATTTTATTCACACTCGGTTGTTGTACTTTAGGGTTTATTCAATTCAATTTAGGGCTTTTACATTAAGATTTGTATGTTTACATGAAATTAGGGTTCATTACGTTTGATTTATCAATATAAGTTTGATTTCAATTCTATTTGGTTTTCTTTAGATTCAATTGCAATGTTTTTAGATTAATTTGAGTTAAAAGCAGTTTATTGCATGATTCAAAAGTGAATTAAGGTTTCGATTTTGTTGATTTGCATGATTTGCATTGCAATTGCTTTCGATTTTAGTTTATTAGTTTAGTCTTGCATGGTTATTTGTTTAATTGATTTAGGTTTATGCTTACTAGGGTTACATAATTTTTGGATTATTGCATATTTGATTTATATAGTTTCAATTTGTGTTTTATTGCTTTCTATCACTTGTTTACACTTTTAATTATATACAGTTCATGTCCTTAAGGTTAATTAGTTTCTGGTTTTAGCTAATTGCATTATAACTGGTTTTAATTAGTTTTTATTTGGTTAATTTATGTTAATTATTATTTGATTTCGGTTTTGATTAGTTTTAGTTACTTGAATCTTGTTTGATTTAATTTCTTTGTTGATATTAGTATTGCATGCTTAAAGTTTAATTGCATTATTTAAATTCTTTTTTGAATATCTTATTGAATTTTTCAAGTATAAGCGAGAGTGATACAATTTTAATACTTGTTACTCTTAGTATAACAATATACGTGGTAACAATACTCTACTTATCATTATATTGCTTGTACGATTCTATCCACTTGCAGATCGCCTAATAAGTTTTTGACACTGTTGTCGAGGATTGTTGAAAGAATAGTTACAACATTAATAATAATCACTCTGCTTGTAGCTTGAATGTTTAATTTCTTATACTAATATATATATATATATATATATATATATATATTATGTTCAGGTTCTATTCATATGAGGCCAGGAACCATAGGGACTATGTGAGACCCTTTTTAGAGAATTCCCAAGCTCAATGGTCATCTAATTGCTTAGAGTCCAGGCGAGCTACTAGTGGGTCAAACTTTGATACCCTTAATGCTCTAGCATCACAAAATCAGTAAGACGATTATTGTAGGGAATACAATAGTGATAGGTGTTTTTATTGTCAACAATCACATTCTTTTTCAAACACCTACAATCAAGGTTGGGAAGGTTATCTTAATTACTCATAGGATAATAGTTAAGGGCAATTCTTTAGTTCAACACCTATTTGTAACCAACTTATCCTTTTAAGCCTGCATACCTTCCACCACCACACTATTCCTATCTTACTCAGTATCATTCATCACCATTCCAATATTCTCCCTCACCTCAAGAAAAGAAAGCTTCCTTTAAGGAGGTTTTAAACAAAATCTTTCAAAATTAGGCTACCTTTAGTTTTCAAAACCAAGCCTCTTTTAAAAATCTTGAGGTGCAAGTTAAACGGTTAGTAAATGCCTTTAACACAAACTCTCAAGAAACCTTACCTTGAAGTACCAAATCTAACACTTTATAGGAAGATAAGCAGTACTATAGGGAGGAATCAATAGAGAAAGATGAAGATAAGAATAGCAATCATAGTGAAGAGGATATTGATCTTAGGTGTGGTAATCAGCTATGTAGTGATTTTGGGCAATCTTGGTATATAGAAATTTTAGAGGATGATGGATCAATTAAGGGACTTCAATTTCAAGAAAAGGTTAGCATTAGTCATGGTCAACCAATTTTTGAGCCTTATTATCCATCCTTGCCAATTCTTCAACCTTGTGAAAATCAAATACATGAATTAGAATTGAATAGGGTAGATAAGCATGCTGATAAAGGTTGTCTACTTGAAAATCAACTTGAACCTTTTGAAACAACCCTTGTTAAACCTAGTGAAAAGCATGAGGACATTTCATCCATTGCACTCACTTTGACAATACCACCTATGGAGAAGCGCTTAGATTTAGAGCCCAAACCTATACTTTCCATGGTAGTACCTCTTTCACTAGTATTGAAGCTAGTGCCAACCTATTTTAGCCCATATAAGAATATAATTAGAATATTTATAAAGGTTGGGAATAAATTAATTGCTCTAAAGCACCACCACCACTTAGTTCCTACTGATGGGAAAGTTGTTAAGAAAAAAAAAATCAAGTGAGTGGATGCTAGTATCAAGTGTGGGGTAATCACTTAACCCCAATGGAAAGATTTTTGAGTTAGCCAAGCTTGACTATAACTAGCACTGCCTGGAAGGCAATCCAAGTTTTAATTTTCAGATTTGCATATTTAGATTTAGTTTATTATTTTGGTTTTTCTTAGGAATGGGTAATTCTTGGTTTTGTTTATTTTGTTTTTGTAAGAATTAGGAGCAAGGAAGCTAGAACAAGCCATGGCAATGGAAGAACTTCAACAAAATTTCAATTCAATTTTGAGACTTAAGGGAGTATCTCTTTTCCTTTTCGTGCTTTTATGCTTTATTTTCACATATTAAGGACAATGTGCTATTTAAGTATAGGGGAAAGAAAATTTGTGCTAAATTTTTTCAAATATTTTTGTTTTGAGCTTAAATTTTCATGTTTAAAATTAGAATATTACTTATTTTATTTTCTCATAATTCAAATATAGTAACTTTGATTGACTTTAAACATAACTTTTTAGAAAAGATTGAGCATAGTAAAGGCATGAAATGAGTTCTTGAATTTGTTTCTTTTTACTTACAATATTTTCATTTTCTTAAGCACTGAATCTTGATCATTAAGATGTAAGCATGTTTAGTTGAAATTTATGTAGATGTGAAGTTGCATTGATCTTTAAAGTTATATGCATATTTTAGAATTTGTTTAAGCATCTATGGATGTGAAATCATATAACACATTTAACTAGGGAGATGATTTAGGGCATCTTTGGATCGTTTGAGCTTTTCAAGCTAACCTTATATATATTTATCCATGGTCAGACCTTTTGAGCCTAATGTATATATTCCCTTTCTTTGTTTTCACCCAATGATTAAACCACCCTTTGATTTATTATCTTTATCTTTCTACCTTATCCTATGTGCATATAGATCAATCAAGGTAAATATGAAAGCTATGTTACATTAGGAAGGAAGGGTGGAGTTAAGTTGAAAAGAAAAGATTGTGCAAATTCTATTTTTAAGCGAAAAGAAAAGAAAAAAATGTAAAAGTTGAAAATAGCTTTTCAAAGAAAAAAAACATGGTGAAAATACAAAAAGCAACAAGTAATTCATGTAAAATCAATAAGAAGTTACTATTTGAAAAGAAAAAAAAAGAATTTAAGTTTGCGAGTGTTACATTCTCTTGGAAGCTCTCTCATTAAAAGTGTAAATCCTATGTAATGCATGTATGGGGTTTATGAGCTTAAATTTTCCTTATTCTTATCTTAACCCTAGCTTGACATTACAAGCTTAATAAAGACCTATTGAACTTTGGTTAAGTTGTGGCTATATTAGTGGAGAGAGTATGTAAAAAGCAAACTTTTGAAATTTGTGCATGCTTTAAGGAGATTTGTTCATTTCATGTTTGCATAACTTTAGTTGAATATCTTGCATGGATTTGAGAGAAATTATTCACACACACATGAAAATTTGTGATTGGAATGCAAGTTTATTCTTGAATGACTTTTATGTTTGATCTATACTTATGATTTTCTTTTAAGATATACTCATTATCCAATTTCTGAGGACCTCATGAGAATCTAAAATTGGGAATGTGTGTTTTGATTTCTAGCATGTTATTTTCTACTCTAGCTTAGTTTTATTTTACTTGAGGACAAGCAAAAGTTCAAGTTTGGGGGTTTGATAGTTTTATAAAATATAGTTATTTAGGCTTTTTTTAGTACTTTATTGGTCAATTCTTGCTTGGTTCTTAGCCAAATAATGTTCGTTTTACTCATAAATGGTTGAATTTTTTTTTAGGTTTCTTGAAGAAAAGAATGAATATTGGTAAATCTGTGTTTCTTGAAGATTTTTGGATGATTCTTGATGGATAATATGGAATCTTGGAATGTTCTTGTTATGTTCTTGTGTTCCTTGAAAATCTTAGAGTTAAAAAATGAAAAAAAAATTCAAGATTGGTTTTGTGAAGTTTAATAGAGTGAAATTGATGCAATCTTGAAGATAAATGAAAAAAATTCAAGATTCAAGTTGATAATTTCGACAATGAATGAGGATAGAATTGTAATTTCAAGTGAATGCAAGTCCAAGGTAGCTTATGTATGTGCACATGATTGGGATTACTAATGAATGACATAGCATGAAGTATTTTCTTATTAGTTAAAAAAATGACATGGATGATAATGCTGCATTATGGGTTAGCAATTTTATTCAGTTTTTTTACTTGGATTTGGAATTCCTATTCTTAGTAGGATTTGTTATTCCTAATTCTACTTGGAGTAAGATTTGCATGAAGCTATAAAAAGAGCATAGGATAGGCAACATTAAGGAATAGTTCTATATGAAGTGAAGTTTTAGTTTTCTCTAAGAATTCAAGTCAAGCCATGGACTAGAAGAAAAGTTCAAATTGAAGCATTTAGAAGCAAGCTTCTAGAAGTTTTTACACCATAGATGAATGCACTTTTTTTGGTATTAAGATTTGGTTTTAAGCTTTCTTTTATGCATGATTTAAGTTGCTACATGATGGATATGATCTAGAATACAAGAATGGTCTATAAGCTTTTCTTTCTAAAGAATTTTAATTGAATTCAACTACAATAAGCATTGTTGAATTCCAGAAACCAAGTTCAACTAAAACACAAAGGCTACATTTGGAGTTCTATTTTTGGCCAAATATCCTAGGGTTTTTGCGCTTATAAATATTTTGTTAAGTCGTAGAAAATGGTGTATAAGGGTTGGGGTGACAGACCAATCTTTAAGTTTTACTGTTTTAAGTTTTCTTTAGCATTCAAACTTTTAGTTTTAAAGTTCTTGTTCTTTTAGTTTTCTGCTCTTTCAATTTGGTTTATACACATTACTTTTTTAGTTTTAATGCAATTAAATTATGGTTGTAAAGCTTTCTTTCTATTCAGTTTTTGTTAGTTTCATGCAAATTGGTTTAAAGATTGATTTTGCAATTGTTTTGGATCTTGATCTATATGATTTACGGTTCTTGGTTTAAATCTTGGTTATTTGGTGTGGTTCATGTACTATTTTGAGATTGTTTATTCAATTGTAGTTTAAATCTTGTTTTAAGCTTTCGGTTTAGACAATTAGTGTTAGGGTTACATTTGGTTTTAGATATATATTGCATGTTAGGGTTTTACTAGGTCTAATTAAAATTAATTCATTGCATGATTCATTTGGTTTACTTGTTTTAATTGTTCAAAACAATTTCTATTTTATTTTTAAGGTGATTTTGAGTTTAATCTGTGCATCTTTAAATTTTATTCACACTCAATTATTGTAGTTTAGGGTTTACTTAATTTGGTTTGGGGTTTTTACATTAGGATTTGCATGTTTACATGAAATTACGATTCATTAGGTTTGATTTATCAATATAAGTTTGATTTCAATTATGCTTTGTTTTCTTTAGATTCAGTTGCATGCTTTTAGATCAATTTGAGTTAAATGCAATTTATTACATGATTTAAAAACGAATTAAGGTTTAGGTTTTGTTGATTTGCATGATTTGCATGTCAATAACATGAGTTCATATTCGATTTTTCATAATTGCTTCATAATTGCTTTTGATTTTAGTTTATTAGTTTAGTATTGCATGTTTATTTGTTTATTTGATTTAGGTTTATGCTTACCAAGGTTACATAATCTTTGGATTATTGCATATTTGATTTATATAGTTTCAGTTTGTGTTTTATTGCTTTCTATTACATGTTTACATGTTTAATTATATTTGATTCATGTCATTAGGGTTAATTAGTTTATAGTTTTAATTAATTGCATTATAATTGGTTTTACTTATAGTTTCATAATCTTTGGATTATTGCATATTTGATTTATATAGTTTTAGTTTGTGTTTTATTGCTTTTTATTACATGTTTACATGCTTAATTATATTCAATTCATGTCATAAGGGTTAACTGCATTATAATTGGTTTTATTTAGTTTATGTTTGGTTAATTTATGCTAATTTGATTTAGGGTTTATCTTATTCTTATTATTTGATTTCAGTTTTGGTTAGTTTTAGTTATTTGAATCTTGTTTAATTTAATTTGTTTGGTTCATATTAATGTTGCATGTTTTAGGGTTTAAATGCATTATTAAATTATGTTTTGAATATCTTATTGAATTTTCCAAGTATAAGCTAGTATGATATAATTTTGGTACTTGTTATTCTCCATATAACAATATCTGTGAAAACGATACTCTACTTATCATTATATTACTTGTATGATTCTATGCACTTGCACATCGCCTTACACACATCCTTTCACTATACCTCTATCCCATGATTGCCAAGTGAAAGTGTTTGGTATTGGATACCAAGGGGATTGGTATTAGTGCAAAAAGGACATTATTGGTAATATGCCCTAAGACCAATTAGATTGGCTATGGGATGCATGTCATATTATGTATTTATATTATTATCAAAAGCATTCTTTATTTATGAGATTGTGCGCACATAATTAATATTACTTCTTATTAATAAAGTCCTTGGAATAAATCTGCTTTGTAAGGAAATTACAATGAAATTGTAATTATGAGATCATCATTGCATTCAAGCATTTTTTTCTAAATTATTCCTAGTCGATGCTTTGTCAAGAAAAGATATTGATAAAAGTTGTTAAGGGCTACACATAGTTATGCTCTTGCTTATGAAACAAGTAACATATCTCAAATATTTAAGTTTGGTTAAACTTGAACTAATATATGGGTGCTTGTTACAAGAACAAGTTCACTAAACATGACCTGATATGAGAACGTTATATGGTAGTTCACATAATATCTATAACTATATTCTTATGTGATGGTTGTGTAAATAATCCTTTGACTTGAGATTACTTATGATCTTATATGAGGAATATTATACTTTGACTTTACTTATAGTTCTAACCAAGAATGCTCTAGTCAAGTATTATTGGGCATAACATGAGGCATATGCAGATGCATAAAGTAATAAAGATAGGATTCATCACATTATGTGATCAATAGAGTATCTCAATTAATTTTAATTAAATTAACTCAAGAAATCTTAGGTCAAAGTGAAATAAGAGTTAGAATTATTCTAATAGCTTATTTGTGAGTTAATATTAAGGACAAGACTTAACATGATTAAACAAACATTGAATAGACACTGAATCATGCTCAATATTCAAACCAATATGCTTAATGATTAAAGAATATTAATTATAAATTAAAACCATTCATAGACAGGTTGTCAAGCTATATTTACTTTTTTTTAACAATTAAAGGTCATGATAATGTAGCTAGCATTGATCATGATAATGTAGCTAGCATTGATCATGATCTATAAACATAAGATTGGCTAATTAGAGAATTAGTGATAAAATCAAATAATTTGTTTTATCCATAGCTGAATAGTAAGGCGTACAACACTTATATTTTTTTGCTAACATGTTAAAAAACCTAACGAGTCACACTCAATAAGATAATTGTGAAAGATTAAAATTGAGAGAAATAAAGTTGAACTTAATTTGATTTTGGTAAGACTAAAAGATAAAAGAAATAAAAACAAGAGAATGAGAGAGAGAGAGAGAGAGAAAGAGAGAGAGACTTTCCTTATTTAAAGCTTTCGGTCAAACATGGGATATTTTTGAAAATATACAAGTCTTGTATTAACCTAATGTGGCTGAACATCCGGCTTTAAAAGGAGCATTAGCCACTCCTCTCTTGTGTAATACAAGGCATATTAGATGCAAAAATAGGCTAAAAGCAAAAACTTGAGAGAAAATAAGAGGTTTTATAAACACTCACTAGTTATAGTGTGGCTTGTGTACTTTCTTACCTTAGAGAAGGTTATTTCGAAAGTTTGTATGGATCATCATTAGAGGTTGCACATTTGGGTAGCTTTGTGTCTTGGGAAATAACATGAAAGATTACCACCTTGAAGCAAAATAGTTTTGGCACAACAAGTAAACACTTATAGCCAAAACCCATATATATTTACATGTGTTGTATGTTTGTATGATCTTCTAAATTGATCTTAGTTTTAAAGAATTAAAATTTTTAAAATTCTATTGCTTTAACTCTATATATTGATGCATAATTCCCTTCATATTTGCTATATTAAAGTGTAGACCTAGAATTTAATATTTGCAAATTTGAATTTATGTTTTTTTGTTTACTTGTGGTTTATTGTGTTCTTTAATTTTCTTGCATTCCTTTCATGAATTTTTATTGTTTACATGTTAGATTTGTTTTGGCACAACAAGTAAACACTTATAGCCAAAACCCATATATATTTACATGTGTTGTATGTTTGTATGATCTTCTAAATTGATCTTAGTTTTAAAGAATTAAAATTTTTAAAATTCTATTGCTTTAACTCTATATATTGATGCATAATTCCCTTCATATTTGCTATATTAAAGTGTAGACCTAGAATTTAATATTTGCAAATTTGAATTTATGTTTTTTGTTTACTTGTGGTTTATTGTGTTCTTTAATTTTCTTGCATTCCTTTCATGAATTTTTATTGTTTACATGTTAGATTTGTTTTACATTCAAGATGCATTTAATTTCGAACATGTAGCTTAAATCTTTTAAATTCCAGCATGTTCATCAATTTTCAATCCTAAGTTTTGATTTTACTTACATTTAATCTCATTCCATTTTGTGTTTTTGCACTTTAAGTCAAGTTCATATTCTATTTTTGCTCTTTTCATGCATTCAATTTCAAGTTTTAATGGTTAGGGTTTAAATTCATGTTTATTGTTATTTGTTGTTCGCATTAACATGCCTTGCTTGTTAGTTGTTTTTTATGTTTACCTGCATTTACATTACTTGTTTAGCTTAGGAGTAGTGTAATTCATTTTCTTGATATTTGATCTAACTAAATGTAATTAAAGTATATTGATAACTTTTAATTAGTCTAGACTTCCCAAATGATCAGTCTTCATGGGACAATAATCTACTCATCATTTTTATTACTTGAATAGTTTGTACACTTGCAGCCTCGTTTGTCTCACCTTTGTCATTCCTTATGTCCCTAGCTTTCTTGATTTTCGCTATGTAACCTCTTTTCTAATAAATGATAAGGTCTAGTTTAGCATTATTATTGCAATCAAAAAAAATTTGAGTTAAAAAATGTGTTTAAAAAATTTGATACGAAAAGTAAAGTTAAAAATTTTAAGTGTTTGGTATTGCTATGAAAAATATTGAAAGCAATTAAAATTTTTAAAAGAATATTATTAAATAATAAAATATTATAAATATAAGATAATATAATGATTTTTTACTTTAAAAGTATTTTTTTCACTGAAAAAGAAGTTCTTGAGTACTTTTTTAGTTTGGATAGCCAAACTAAAATTGAAATTTGAAAATTTTTTTATTTAGCATTAAGTTGCATAAAAATAACTTTTGAATACAAAAACTATTAAAAAATAAATAAGAAAATAGAAATAATAGAAAAGAATTTTGGTTTTGAAGCGTTAAAAATATTTTTTTAAAGTAATTATACCTGTAGGATACAATTAAGCATCAAACTCTTCAATCAGAAGTAATGAAAATAGTTATACTAAAAGATTTATGTATAATGAATGAACAGACATAAACTTCTATTCAAATGATTATGAACTTTTATATAATCATGACCTTTAAGAATAATAATCTATTTATATTTAAATAGTTATGATCATTTGTCATATGATAATTATTTTTATTCAAACATAATAATTTAAAATATGAATACAAGTAATACAAAAATTAATTTTATTCATCAATAATTAAATCTTTTTATTCAATGTGGGATGTACCACATTCTAAACTACCGATAATCCCCCACTGGTTTGGAATGTTGATGCTTAATCATTAACATTTCACATAAATAAATATTATGAATACAAAAAGATATCTTTTGATTTAAACCTTTAATTAGCATATATATCTTAGAATTCTAACGAAGTTGATGGTGTCTCTAGATTAAACTTCAACTCTTAGTGTTAGAATTAAAGATAGAACACATATAATACTTATTTATTCTTTTATCAGAGGTTTATAATAGCTTTAATACTATTATTGTCATGTATTTATCATATTTATAAATATTTGCAAAAAAGACCCTAATTCTTTTTGTTGAAGCGACACCACTTCTATATTTGTATAGATAAAGTTTCCATTCTATCTCCGTTGCTTTAGACATTTTAAATAAAATTCCATTAAGAATATAAAAACTCATCTTTCATATGCAATAGATCACACTAGTTTCTAAAATTTAAATGGGTTTTACTACTATTTAACAGACACATAACAATAACTTGTTTTTATCTATTAAACTTTGCAATTAGACTTTACTAATACAAAGTTGAGTTCCCATTATTGGTGTCTAATAGTAACGATTTAAACCCATTTTACTTGTAGTACTACTAACCAAATATCTTGTAATTCAATTTTTTTTATGGTAATTACTCTTACTTGAGATTAAATCTCTATCATAATCACTTCAGGCTAATATATCTAAAATTTTCATTTTGTATGTCATTTATATGCTCTAGACATTGTTGCCTCATTCTTGTTATTTTAAGAAATAGTTGGTATTGATTGTAACCACAACTTTATACTCATAAATTTCAACTATTCTATTTTCATGCTTTTATACTTCTAATATAATTGGATAAACTCAATAAATCTACCAAACCATTTTAGTCTTTTTAGGATATGAAAGGACTTTTTTTTATTATTTTACTTTAATAAGTATACTAAAATTATTAGCTTCTATAATTTGCTCATAAAATTATACTAAAATCTTACAATATTATAATGGGAAATATTTTTTTAATTTATTTTGATTCTTTTCACCTCCACCATGTGCAAATATGCATTCTTTTATTAAAGAATGTCTCATTCAATTAGATATCATATATACTTAATCAAGTTGCCATTTCCTTTATCTTTTCACTGGCTAGTGGTTTTTTTTTTTTTAAGTAAGAAGCCTCCAAATCCACCCCCTCTTAGTGAAAGACAACTAGCAAATATTCTATATCTTAATATTTTCTTTTCATAAAAGTTTTAAAACTTCTATATTTTAACTCAATATGAGAGTATACATCAATAAGTATGATATCAAACATAATCATCCTCAAAATTATATCTTTTTAGTAAACTCATGCTTTCTATAGTTTCCTTTTGAGATTTTCATACCAACTCATGGGTACTTATAAAATTATTTTATCATGGACACTAAAGTCATATCCACCATGGTTCATATCATTAAGAGCAACCATAATTTCATGTATAACATCAATATACTATATACAAAGTTTGTGTCCAAATTATCAAATACATAAAACTTTCCACCCAACAAATAGAAAGAATTTTAACTAGTTATGAAGAGTTATATAACTTCTCCACTTGAATTGAAGTTATCTTCAATAACATATTTATTTCTTGTTGAAACAATATTATATAAATTAAATAATATGAATCATGCATTATTCTCTTGTCCATAAAATGCAATCATGGAATATGAACCATAAAATATGATTTTATGATAAGAACACATATACTTACTTATTCTTCAAAAGATTTATAAATTCATAATTTCTTTTATGCCTTAAAGTAATTCTTGAGAATTTATCATTTGGATTTCATAACCATAGTCTTAACAAAATATAATAAGGCAATAAAAGATTCATAACCAAAGCTAGCAAGTACTCAATATCCATTTTATGCTCATGACTATTCAATGCCATGATAAAAAAAATCCATAATTAACATACCATGAAATCATGAATCATAAATTAAATAATTTAATTCAAAATCAAAATATTAAAAAATATAGTTAATAAGGAAAGCAAAATTCAATAAGGCTCAAAGGTCTGTTATGATTTATTAATAATAAATTATTTTAGTAAAATATAAAAACTAGAAAGATAATAACAAAAAACTTATCTTTTGTTTAATATTTATTTCACCAAGAAACCATTTGGGCAATTGAAGCTCTCTATGCATATTTCAAAAGGTCGATTTTATCAAATTTGCCAATTTCTTTCCTTGCATCTTGCTCATACAAAATATAAATTTCTCATAATTACCTTTAAATTGTTTGAAAAAATAAATAAGAGAATAAAAATAATAAAAAAGAATTTCGACTTTGAGGGATGAAAAATATTTTCTTAAAGGCAATTATGCCTCTATGATATAACAAAGTCTCAAACTTTTCAGTGAAAACAATTATATTGAAATATCTATTTATAATGAATGAACAGACATAAGTTTCTATTCAAATATTTATAACATTTTATTTAACCATGATATTTATTAATAATATCAATTTATATTCAAATAGTTATGACCATTTAATATATGATAATTATTTCTATTCAAACATAATTATTTAAAATATGAATAAAATTAATACAAAAATTAATTTTATTTATCAATAATTAAATCTTTCTATTAAATGTTGAAGGCACTATATTTTAAACTACCAACAGGAACTATATTTAACAGTAAGCATGAATCTCCTATGATTCTACCAAGCATTACACTATTTGTTTTACTTTTTTTCTTTTTAAAGGCTCTTATTCTTGTATATCTCTTGGAGAAGATGAAAAACAATGCTAGGCCTCTCTATCCATAGGTCCTCTATATTCAATTTAACATTTTCATTTTTTGCCATTAGTTAGTAGTATTCATCATTTACTCTATTTTGTCTAATTTCGGCATGCATTCAGCAGGTACTCACGATGGATGGTAATGGATTACTTCATCCTCGAGGCTAGTCTTTACTCTATTAACTCCCCTTATCACCTTCACTTACAACATCACCAACGCTATTGAAACCCAAATATAAGCTATATATATAATATAATATAACCCTCAGTTTTACCTTCTTTTTTTTTTTATCATTTTCAGTTTTTCACTTTCTCCATTTTGTATTGCGATGATGTGTAAACTATACTTTAAGGCCCGTTGTCTAATAAAACATCATTCACAACTTGCAATTCTCAGTTACCAGCATTATTTAGGAATTGGTGCTATATGTTCATCTTTAACAAATCATTTAAGCTACAATTTTTCATTGGCCAACTCTTGGTTTGGCCTCTTATCTAGGTGTTCTTGCTAATCTCCCAACCATTGATATTGGAAAAAACGTGATTTTACATTAACTATTATTCTATATACTATTATAGAGTATGTTATTAGTGAGATATGTATCAATATATATAGGTTTGTGTGTTTGCATATATCTATAACAAAAGATTAAAGTTGTCCTCAATTGATTCACCTTGTAGAATTTAAGTTTTTGGAGAATTAATTAAAAGACATGTTCGTTTAAGGAAATTGGATTGTTTAGTTGATCTAGAGGGCTGATCAAGTCTTATTAATGTATTAAGTAGGGGAATAGTTGAGAGTTTCGGATGGTTAAAGGGATTTTTAGGATCTAATCATAGGGCTTAACTATTTCTACAGCCATCAATCACAACTACTTTGAAAGGATCAAGGTTGAAATAGCCATTCTGCTAATTATTTTCACATCAATTGATCGAATTCCTTATCTTTCCGTTAAATGCTAATAATCTTTTGTTTCTTCCAAAGATCATAAGTTCATTTAGCTTTCTTTCAAAGATCTGAACCATTTTTTTTTTGTTAGTAATGGATGTTTTAAGTTTGTGACCTTTTTCTTTTTCATATTTGGATAGCATGAAGTTTGTATTTTGTAATTAAATATGATAACAAATATTTTATTTTTCAATAAACTAATTTGATATCTCATCATTGTTGAAAATAAAATTAATTAATATAAATATTCAAATACTTTGAATAATATAAATCAATAGTTTACTTTTGACAATAGTGTCAAAATTATCGAATAAAAATTTAATAATCATTTAATTTTTAATATTTTATTATAATCAATTAAGCTTTAAATTTTTTATTTCAGATCAGTGGATCCCTTAAATATTTATTTTCACCTCAATTGAGTCATCGATTAAACAAAAATAAATGTTGACGGTTAATCAATTTTTATTTAATAAGAATTCAATTGATAAAAATAATTATTTAAAGATTTAATTGACTACAACAAAATAACAAAAACTTAAAAAATTATTGAATTTTTATTCCAATTTTTAAAAAAAACTTTTAGCCTTTATTTTTATCATTTTTTAATCTTTAGACATGTAACATTATCATTGTTTCAAAACAATTATAAATGCAAATTATATCCTTATCATACTCTCGCAACAAATTATGGGTATTTACCTAGTATACATAAAGCCACTGCCAATTTATTGATTTTTCAGCTGCATCATGTTGATGGTCTTAATCTTGGGGTGAAAAAATTTCTTGATGCTGAAGAAAGCAAAGCCAAGGACGTTATTACTTAAAAGAGACAGATTAAGGCTAGGGTGGGCAACCCAACCCGTCCCTAGCAGGTTCCGACCCGATGGGCTCAGGTTTTTTTTTTTTTTAAATTAAGTTTCGGGTCAGGTCGGATTCGAGTTTTAGACAAATCCAACTCGATCTGATATAATATAAAATTAATTTTTTATTTATATATATTTATATAATTATATATTTAAATATTTATATTTTAAAAAATAATATTTTATATTTAAAAAATAATATTTTATTAATTTCAAGTTGGGTCAGGTCTGGTACAATTTATACACTATCAGGTCGGGTCAGGTTCGGGTGTGAAAAAATTAAAAAAAATTTGGATCGGGGTCAGGTTTGGTGGATACGAAGTCGGGTCGAGACGAGCAAAAACCCGCCTTGACCCAACCTATTGCCAACCCTAATCAAGCCTCATCTAGGGTGCTTTAAGACGTTATAAAATTTTCAATTTTTTTTCTTATTTTCCTTGCTTAGTCCAAGCATAAGTAGATATGTAATGCATTAAAAAAAAATGAAAGTTTTTATCATATTATACAAGTCCTAAAACTTAACTACTAGATATAAATTTTAGAATCATCACTAATAATTTTATTTATGTATAATTGATCACTTAACTGTATTTAACCTATGTTACAAAAATCTTAAACATGACTCAAATTCTTTAAAAATAGATTTTTCTATAAAATTAAGTTAAGTTCAAGAGTATAATTACGTGTAAAAAAAATTATTACAACCTTATAATGTCCATCTAAAAGATAATACCTGATAATTCTCATTTTATCTCTTAAGCTTACCAAATAATTTACATATTGAAAATTATTCTTAAATTACTCTAGTTTTTAACATAAATTTAAGAATATTTTTTCATTTCATGAGTATTTAAGAAAACTTTTGTCTCTCTTGAAGAGGTCCATAGACAAATTTTTTGGTTTTTCCCTAAAAACCTTTTTTTATACAAGAAAAAAAGAATTTAAATTCATACTTTTAATATTACAAAGTTTTCTTAAATTACTTCAATATTTTGACATCAATTTAAAAATATTTCCTCACCTAAAAACTTATATAGAAAAAGCTATTATAATTTTTTATAATTTCATCATCAAAAAATTTAAAATTTTATGCAAGATACAAGTTAAGTATGATCCTTCTTTTTTTTTAAAAAAAAAAAAAAACTAATAAAATCCTCCAATCTTTTTGGTAAGATTTTTTTCTAAAAAAAGGTTATTATAAAACCCTTCAATATCTTTTTATTCTTGAAAACTTATTATAAAACCCTTTAATCTTTTAGCAAGATTTTATTTTTAAAAACTTATTTTAAAACCCTCATATATTTTGATAAAATTTAATTTTTTTCAAATTAATACTTAAAAATTGAATTTTTAAATCAATCCTCTAATATGTTAATAAAATTTATAAATTTTAATTTTTTAAAAGAAAAAACTTACTTTAAAGCTCATTTTAATCTAAATAAATCAAAGAAATAAAATAGATAATATGAAAAGAGCAAAAGAAAGAAAAAAATACAAAAAATTAGATGACTCAACTAAACGGCTCGGCTTAGTCAAAGGTTAAAAAAGCTTAGGTCAATGGCTCGATTCAACTGCAGTTCAGCTTGACTCGCTGTTTGAAACTAGATCGGTTCAAAAGTTGGAGACGCGAGTCATGATCGGGTCAAGTTTCCTCCGAGTTGACGCGCAAACCTTGAAACCAATTACTGTCATTACAAAATATGATGCCGTTTTGGTTATGTATAAAACCCTCCTTTTTAGAATTATCTTTCTTGTTTTCAATTAGCTCTCTCGCTTTACCCCAAATTTCTTTGCCTCTCTCTCTAAAAACCCAAAAACAAATGATCGAAAAAAATCAAGACCACCTAGTTGTCGTCAAGCTTTTTAGATTTTGGCAGTTGTCCACAGTGTTGTTAAACGCAAGTCGCCGCCGACTGCTACTCGTCGGCGTCGATTCGTTTCCAAATGTTTTCACCTAAATATTTTTTTTGCCCCCTTCTATCTTTTTCGACCTTTGTTTTCCCTGAAAATCAATGAATCTTCCTATATTAAAAGCCTTATCTCACAACTTCAAACCAAAATTATTCCCTTCCCACAGCTCCAAATCAACTAAAATTCTAGTTTGTTATTCCCCTTTTTCTTCTCTCTATTTTCCCCAAAAGAGAACCTCAATAGTCTAAACCAGAACCACCATCACCCACTGCCAGAAACTTACCCACTATCATTCGAACACTTTCTAGACCCTAAAATATTTCCCATTTTCTCCTAACTAACCTAGTAACCAAATAAAAAAAAAAAGCCTTTAAAACCCGACAAAAGTAAAACCCTAAGGAACAATCCCCACTAGCAGAAAACTTTTTTTAGAATTTTGCTTTTTATTTTTATTAATGTTGTGTTTATTGCGGATGCTTTGTTATTTGTTGCTGACTGTGTGTACTGGACTTTTTGGTTGTGTACTTTCTAGATTCAGGCTGATTGGGTTTGCTGGAATTCTTGTGTTTGATGCTTGTGGGTATTCTGTATTGTCTTTGAATGCTGCTTCTGATTCTGGTTTCTGATTGTTTGAGGGTGGTGGTATATGGCAGGGACTGATGGTTATAGGGCTCTGAGTCGACCAGAGATTTCAATTGAATTATTGGGTTTTTGGAAAAATCCTTTACAACAATCGCTTTTGACTCAACCCTTATCTTCAGATGACAATCAATCCGTATCACATTCAAATTCCTCCTTTTATTTTTTAAATTTTTTGCATTTATTTGACTTTTTCCTTAAAATAATAACAATAAACTAAAATAAAATAATAATAAATAAGACAAATAAATAAGAAAGATTAAAAAAAAAAAATCCTTGATTTGAGTCCCAAACCAAGCCAACGCCCAAAGGACCAATTAAGGTCCAAAAATAACAAATTGAATTAAAGCTTAAATTTAATAATTTTATTAAGGAACCAAAAATAAACTTTGGAGCTTGAGCAATATCGGGTAAAATGGGCATCTATCGTGCTTTTATTCAACCAAGCCTAATGGCCTCATGTAATAACATAAGGCACCATTAAACTACCACCCCTAACTTTCATATTCAACTAGACATTAACCTTTGGTATCTTGCATGAATGGTAGGATACAAATGTTTTATCATGAAATGTTACATTATTAAACTAAGTAAATATAATAAGAAAATAATATAATGGTTTGTTACATATAATAGAAAATTAATATAATGGTTTATTACGCAACAACAATTTGTCATGAATTAAAAATGTAGTCATTAATTGTTTAGACAATTCTTAAAGATTAGCATGTTAGTATTCATGATATCATTTAAATTAGTGACATAGGGTAAAGCTATATACAACTATTATACATGTATTTTATGTATAAGTTTCATAAAAGAAGTCATGTAAACCCTTATTTGCAAAAAGAAAAATTCCATATCAGACAATGAGTATTAAATTTTTTGTATAAAATATGCATGAAAGCTTTATCTTTTTTTTTTTTTTTTGGTACATGTTGGTAATAGACTTACAATGAAAGGTACTTCAAATTAGAGACTTTTAAAATTAAGTTTTAAGCTTTTAATTAAAAGACTTAGAATTTAATTATGAAATACACTAAGGTCATGTTTGGTTCACAAAATTATGATAAGATGATATTACAAATAGGATTAAATTAAATAATATCATCCTATTTTGTGTTTGATGTATACAAGGTTTATGATAGAATAATTTATTTATTTATAAAAATTATTCTTCCTCAAAGTTTATATAATTTAAATTATTGATGTAGTTTTCAACAGTATAATTGGATATGGAAGTTTAATCCTATGGATTAAAAATAATCCTCTTCACTTGGAGAGGATTCAATAATTCTATGTCAAGAGGATATTAATCCTCTTTACAATTCTTATTCTTCTCCTTAGATACAAATCAAACTAATATAGGATAATTATCATCATGTCCTATCAATAATTCTATATATCAAACATGACCTAAAGAGAGTAAATAAATTATTAAGAAAGAGTGACTAAAGCGAAAAACTAAATAAAAGATTAGGTCGTTAAATAATTAGTGTGTTCTCAAATCATAATCTAAAAGTAGGGATATTCTAAAGCTAGGGATAAAAAGAATCCTAAATAATAAAAAGAAGAATAAGATATTGATTATTAATATCTTAAACAACGAGCCTTCATTAATAATAAAGAAAGTAATAAGACTCATTATTAAGTAACAGTCAAATGATACAATGGTTGAGAAAGCCAAGGAAGCCGTAGAAAAGGCAAAACGTGGGATAGAATATGCAACAGAGACACTAAGGAAGGAAAAGATGCTACTGTGGACAAGATAAAAGAGTACATAGATTATATTACTAGAAAGGTGAAGGAAAGTAAGGATACTACTATTAGTAAGCTTGGGGAGTTAAAAGACTCGGTTGTTGATGTTGCTAGAAGAGCTATGGATTTTCTTATTATAAAGATAGAAGAAAAAAAGCACAAGGTATCAAAGATTGCAGAGAAAACCAATGTGATTAATCTTATTTATTCCAAATTTTTTCTTTTGTTTTCTTATTTCTAATATATACTCAAATAGTTGCTCAAAATATATAAGAAAAGTAAAGTGAAACAATGGAGTCAGCTAGATAGAAAACAGAAAAGATGAAGCTACAAAGTTAGAAGTATGAAGATTAAGCTGGAAGAAGGCTTTTGAAGTTAGATATAACTCTTAAGAGAATGTTCAATCACTACTAGTTAACTAATTTGTGCTATTTATTTTCTAAAAATATGATTTTAATTTCTATTTTGTATGTTAGGAGAAACAGAAACCTTCACTATTGCTATCTTAAACCTATTTACCAATGCTGACGTTTATAAAATATTGTAAAGAAATGTAACAAATATTGAAAGATTTGAGAGAGAATGAGAACACACATCTAGGTAACAATTTTTCCTATTATTGTGCATTAGATTGTTTTTCTATATCTTTATGTTGGTTTATGAATTTTAAGAGAATGTTCAATTACTGCTAATTGACTAATTTGTGTTGTTTATTTTCTAAATATATGATCTTAATTTCTATTTTCTATGCAGGTTTCACAATCACTATCTCAAACATGTTTAGCAATGCTAACACTTCTAAAATAATGTAGAGAAATGCAATTAAGATTGAATGATTTGAGTGAAAATGAAAACAATCAGAGGTAGGATTTCTCCTTTGCCTTCTATTAGGATCCTATTAGTTGCAGTTAATTGCTGATTGTTTGCAAACTGTGATACATTACTTAGCTTCAAACTGTTTCAAATGGCTTTTTGTTACTAAAGAAAACATTTGTTGAGAGCATTCAAAATTGAATATTGGTAATAACATCTCCACATATTCTTTTACAAATCAAAAATCAAATCAAACTCATGCAAAAATATCATGCATAAAAACAAACAAACAAATAATAAGGGGACAAACCAAAACAAAATAAATCCAAATCACATTCATACAACCAACTATTTGTGGCTAATTCTTTCCAAATGCATGCAAAGAAATTTATGCATACAAGCCAAACAATATAAAATAAAGTCTCACTTGAAAACCCGAACAAACCCAAAAAAAGAGATGAATTTACATTGGGAAAACAAACAAAACAAACGTACACAAAACATAGAGATAAGTATCATTTTTCATACCTAGATAGCTATTTAAATTCAAAGAAAGATCCAATACTTTTCGTAGAAGGGATCAAACTATTATTCTACAAATGCAGGAATATCAGCACATTATCAACCTTAATTTGAATATATATAAACCAAATAGGTTAATCAAATATCTTTCTCAATATTTTTAGATGCCTATACAACAACAAAGTGTACAAAAAGAAAAGATACACTCATGCCTCAAACAATTTTTAGTAGTAGAAAAATACATAATTTTATCTTAATACAAATAAATCATACTCTAATTTTTACCTCTTGGAGAAGGCCCATTTAGAAGTGACAATGATAATGCACCAATCTTCATTCTAATCTTGGTTCTGAGTTAAAGAAAATTCTCTAGCAAGGCAAGTAAGCATAAAAAAAAAAAAAAAGTCTATAAGCAATCAAGTATAAAAACAATAAAATTAATAACCAATAAACAATTGAGCATATAACCAATTAGATCCAAGTTCTTGCTACCATCACTTTTCCTGCTTTTTTAAAATCACAATGAATAAACAAATAAGAATATAAACATTAAAATTCATGGCGATAGAAGTAAAGACCTTTACCTAATTTAGTGTCAATCTCATACCAAATAAAAAAGCAAAAATGATGAATAAGTTTCAATTCTTATTAGTTTAGAGTGATAAGAATATAAACAATAAAATTCATAATGATACAGGCAACGTGATGGAGAGGTGAAGGATTAATCTAGCCTTTATTGTCACTATCTTTTTTCTCTTTCTCCTTCCCTTTTCTCTATTTTCACTTTTCAAGGTGTGAAGCCTATAGATCTAGAAGCTTGTGTTTTTTTTTTTTTTAAATAATAAAGACCCAGGTCCAAAATCAATTATAACTAAAAAAACTAAGTCAAGATCCATGATTTAATAATGAAATAATGAATAAAAAATAAACAAAAAAAAGAACAAGAAAGACACTAACTTGAAGCCTTAGGTCGAAGAGTAAAATAATGCAAATTCTATGATTGCAAGGCCATGGGTATTAGGCTTTCAATACCCACTTTATAATTTCTTCAAATTCCATCTCTAAAAAAGGGTTATGACAACCCCATTTCATCTTTTCATTGGTTGTCACTGGAATCCTTCTTATTTTCGTCTTTCCCTAACCTTCTTTCTTCTATTTCCCCTCTTTCCTTCCCTTTCTTTCTTCTTTCCCCTTGTGTGTTCTAATTTTACGGTTTCTAAAAGCTTCTCTTTTTCTCTGAATAATAGCCAATAAAACTCGAGAGACAACTAATGAAATTATAACAAACGTCATAAGGTTTAATAAACAGTGCGGTGAACAATGGGAATTGAAAGTCAACTTTAAATATATATATATATATATAAAATTACCCCTTAAATTTTTTTTAACATTGCTAATCTGTCCCTATAATAGATAATTGGGACATTTTTATTGTAGTTATAAATTATAGATATGGGCATTGTCATTTGACTTATACGATTAAGAACAGAATGCATACCAAGGCTTCTACATAGAGTGGGCTATTTTTCTTTGAAATTTTTCCTGGTAAGCTCATTGGGTTGCTAATGCTTCAAAATGAAGTAGGCATAAGCCGTAATTATTCATTTATTGTAACCTTGTGAATTGTTATCTCATTCCATGGACTATCTATGAAATCAAGAAGCAAGTGGATGTAGCTGTCAATATATTTAACGTTACATTTTATAATTCTTCTTCAACAATAAGATGATCCCTCTTTTTTACAGCATGTTAATGAATTCTGTAAAATTTTTCTTTAACTTATAGAATGTTTGAATAGTATCATAAATCAACTTGTTGAAATGCACTTGTTTTATTTTTTAATAAATTCAGGGACTTGAGAATAGAACAATGGAGTTACAAAATTTAAACTCAGCTTTATAAGCCCAAATTTTCATTGTATTTATCTTTTTCTTTTTTTAATGGGTAATAAGAAAAGAGTGGTTCTCAACCAAAGCCCTCCGCGTACATATTATCCAACCGAAGCCCTCCACTCGGACGTTGCTCCTCATAGCCTTCCTTCCTGCTTACGCTCTGCCTTGCTTGTTAGAGCGCGTCAGGCTGGAAGCCCCCTTGCAATTTCTTGTTTGCTCACGTATGCCTATGCCCTGTCCCTACTTTCTTTCCTTCCCAGCAGTGGATCACACTACTTTAGTCAACCATGTACACACGGTAGTTGCAGTTCCTTTCTTAACTCCACTATTATCAGTATCAGCCTTAGTCCTGAGACCTGTAGCTCCGTCATACGAACCATACGCCTTTATTGACGTTCACTCGGCGCTAGCCTCTTTTCTTTCCTTACCACCTGAACTTATAAGGTAAGGTAGAACAATGATCCCCCTAACTATCTTTCTTATTATCAATACAACGGAGACCACTTTTCTTGTAGCGGAATAGACGTCGCCTCTGCCCTGATCCTGATAGCCAGTCTGTACGTTGTGACGAGGAGAAGCAAGCCGGTAGCAACTACAAAACCGTTGCCGACCTTACCGAGCCCTTACCTGGATAAACTGAGATTAGCTGTTAGCTTTGATGCCACACCAATGCTTAAAATGCTGACCTGACTATAGGTGGTAATTTGTCCCTGACTGGAGCTGCTTTCTCGCTGCCCCCCTTTATTTTCTTGCCTTCTAACGACTCTAACTGAAACTTGGTAACCTTCCTTATTAGAAAGATATGAACACCTTATTGATCGAAGACTTGCTGCTTCCCTTATTTCTGACAAGGCGTATCAATTAAGCAAATCTGAGGCTTGCTGCTAGGTTTCCACGTCTTTTTCGCATAAAATGACCTTTCTTTCTGGACTTGACCTACCTTTAAAAAACGTGAGGTGTAACCCTAAGCTGCTTTTCGGGCGTAGCAGGCTAGGGGTTGGCATGACACAATTATTCCGTTCTGGTGTCAAAGCAGCGTGAGGGGAATATAAAAGAAGAAAACTTGCACTATTGAACGAAGACGAAAGGGGAAGGCTAGCTTTCGGTTGAACACCGAATCAGACAGAAGGACTGGCTGTGAAGCGAAAGATGCATGATAGCTTGTTTTCGGAAACAGAAAGAGCGTATACTTTGACATTTTGATTGATCTTATCATTAAAGACTTTATTAACTAATCTTTAGTAGGCCATTCTAACGTTCTTCAAACCAAAAGGCATTACCTTATAACAATACAGCCCTTTCTCAATTATAAAGGCTATTTTCTCCTCATCCTCCTTTAACATTCTGATTTGATTGTAGCTGAACTAAGCATCTATAAAGTTGAGCTGGCTATGCTCAACACTGTCATCCACCAATCAATCTATGCTAGGCAGACGAAAAATGTGTTTTGACTAAACTTTGTTGAGGTTGGTAAAGTTCACACACATTCACTATTTTTCATTATGCTTCTTTACCATTGTAGTAATCCAATCAGGGTAATGTGCTTCCTTGATAAAGCCTGTCTTGAGCAATTTGTCAACCTCTTCCTTTATTGCCTTTTACCTCTCTTGGGCAAAAATCCTCTTCTTTTGTTGGACTGGTTTTATGCTTCAATTAGTGTGTAGCCTATGGACTATTACCATAAGGTCTATGCTGGGCGTATCAGAAGGTGTCTATGTAAACAGGTCGACATTACTTTTTAAAAGTTGAATTAACTATTCCTTATGGTCGAGCTTTGCCTTAATTTGCATACATTTGTTAGGAATATTCTTTCAAAATGGCAAAGAGATAATATCCTCTACTAGTTATGGTTGATTATCATCAACCTTAACCCTTTGATCAATGATCTCTTTTTGCTCAAATAGTTCAGCACATTTCTTACAAAAAGGATAAATCCCATTATGACAGTTAGTTGATTTGTTAGTAACATAACACATAGTAGAAAAAAAGAGTTGATCAAAATGTATTATCATATTCTTTTAACTGGCATGAGAGCATAGTTCTATTGACATGTATATGCAGGTTTAAAAGCTTGACTTTCATAAATTTATTTAAAAAATCCAAAATCTTATAGTATTTTCCAGTATCGAGCTAAAAAGCTTAAAGAGGCTTAAAAACACTTTTTTTTCTCTTTGATTTCATGTTGCTTCTTACCTGAACTGTTTTGCTTTGCTTCTTCAATCTCTTTTATCTTTATTCTTACCACTTCAACATTTTGGGATTCTTCTACTCTGGTTGAATTGTCAATCTGCTTCCTAGTTTTACTTTTCATTATTGTCACATAAATTTGTCATACTGTGGATTGGTCACTTTTGACCTTTCCAATTCTCTTTGATGTAAAAAACTTTATCTTTAAATGAGAAGCAGAGGCAATTGTTCTTATAATAGATTGACTAGGTTGCCTAATATCATTTTGTAAGCTAAAGGGACATTCACTAACATAAACTCAATAATCGACGTGGCACTTTTGGGCTTGGTACCCAATGTGATCGATAATCTGATAGTTCCTTTGATTAACACTTGCTTATTCTAGAAGTCAATCAATGTGGTAGTGAATGGTTTCAACACCTTCTCTGTTATGCCTATGCTCAACATCATGGTTTAATACTAGATGCCAATCGAGCTTCCACTATCAAAAAGGATATTTCTCACTACATAATTGTATACAACAATTGTAACTACAATAGCACCATTATGTGGGAACTAAATCCCTTTCAAGTTTTTTAAAATGAAAGAGATTGGCTCATCTTTTCAGCTTTTCTTTTTCTTGGCCTAGAATTTTATGGCTATTACAATTCCCTAATCAAATTATCTTTTAGTCGAGGTAGAGCTTCTTCTTGTTATCACATTGATAATGCCTACAATGTGCCTATTATCCGCATATCATTTATCATCTTCTTCTTACTCATTTGTTAGATTTTCACCACCTAGATTCTTCTCTTCTCTGTCCTCATGATTTCTTCTTATCCTTTATGCTTGGTTCTTCTTTTTGAAATATGGTCTCCTCTGACCTTATCTTGATTAGTCAAAAACTTGCCTAGATGACCTTTTCTAATTAGATTCTAATTTCATTTTTCATGTTGATGTCGTCTTTAATGTTGTGACTGATGTCCATGTGGATGGCACTTTGTAAGGTCTTCTCTAGTGTTCTATCTTACTAACTTTGACCTTCTGAGCTCAGGATCCTTTTCAATATGCATCAGAATTCTCTCTTGAGAGGTATTTAATGCAGTGTAGCTTTTTTATCTATTCAAACTCCTGGCCTTAGGATACTCTGATCTTTTTCTTTTTGGGGATCATAAATTATTATTCTTCTTTAGGGATCATAGATTTCTTTCTTTTTTTGTAAGATGATGAGGGGGTGAGCCTCTCTCATCTCAGCTACTTTCGTTGTAGTTTCAGTATTGATATATTTTTTCGTGATAAGTAAAAGGTCGACCAATATTATTAATGGCTCTATAATAAAAGTGAGCTTGAAATGGTACTCTCTATCATTAAGTCCATTAGTTAGAGTAGCAATTATAGCAACATATTCTAGGTCTTTTACTTGAAGGGCTTGTTAAAACTTGTGACGTAATCTTTCAAAGACTCGTTTCTACCTTGGTAGATCGACATCAAGCTGAATGTAGTTTTCTTTATTTATCAGCTATTGATGAATCTAGAATTTAGACAAGAAGGAATGGCTAAGCTATTTAATTGTAGTTATAGACCTCAGTTCTAAGCTGCAGTACTAGGATAAAACGTAGTGGTTAATCCTTTGCACATCAAAGCTTTATCAACCCTCTATATCATCATGTTAGTCCGATAAAACTTTAAATGATCAAAATGGTCAGTTGTAACATCATCTATTTTTAAGGTTAGCATCTTAAACCCTTTTGGGGCAAAGTCCATTCTATCTTTTTGGTGAAGGGTGAAGTCTCTAGAAACTTCAGCTCATCATCAAAAGTAGAAGCTTTTCCTTTTAATTCTTTTTTCATGGCCTACATCCGAGCTTTCAAATCTTTCTTCAATCCAAGCGTTGGGATGATTTTTTTGAACTTTTGGGTAGTGGTTTGCATTGAGGTGTGGGTGTAATAGTTAGTCAAAGGTGTGGCTTTTTCTTTATCTCTTAAAGCCAATGACGTTATGGTATCATCATAGCTCGGTAACTTTTCTTGGTGCGGGTTTCTTAGGGTGGTCAGATCAAGTGCTTAGGAAGTTTATGGTAAGGGGAGTTTTGGATAATTTCTTTGATGGATTGTAGTTGCTAGTTCAGGGCTAAAAACTGTTCCATTATGAAGCCTGCTAGAATAGGTCAATTTGAGGGTTAGCTAACTAGGGTTTCTATTCTAACTGTTACAACTAATTCTACTTCCTCAATAGCTTTCTTTCTAGATAACATAGTGTTTTTAGCTCAATGAAAGTTACCTTTACTTGGTATGCCAAATGTTGGTGCTGAGATAATCCATTAGGGATAAAACTTTGAAAATAAAAGAAAGAGAAAGAGAGCTGTTAGCCATAAAGGCTGAAAGTGTTCCTAACGTTTGTGCTTTGACACTCAAGTTAAAGATCAATTAAGGAAGAAAATAAAAAAGAGATTATAAGGAAGTATAAGAAAGCAAGATGGATCAAAGCATACTTGGAATGTGCTATTTACATCTGTAAGGTAGGGGTTTTACGTAGGCTAAGCTACCTAAGGTCAGCCTAAGGCCAAAGATGACCTAATAGGCTGAGCTGAGCTGGATGTTGATCACCTAGTTACAGAATGACAAGTCAACACCTATGAGGACCTAGTGGATAGTCTAATAAAGTGGCCAAGCTAATGTGGCCTTGTGAATTTAGATTGGCCTAACACGTTAGCTCAGTCTAAAAGTAAAAACGCCCTTTGTTATTGGCTAACTATCTCTAATGAGGAACAGACCATTTTGCCCTTTGAACCTAAAAATACCCCTAACATGTAGGTTATTTTGTAAGCTTTTATTTTTTTACTCAATGTTAGGAATTTGAGAAATACATGAAAGGTTATACTGGCGTTTCTTAAATAAATGTGAAGTTCAATTCTTAAAAGTATTTGGCTGATGTGGAAAGTATCTGGCATGTAGTTGGCTATATGTTGGGCACAATGCTTGCTTTGAAGTAATGTTAGCTTTTATCACAAGTTATCTAGTCTAGCATTTATTAGATTTTCAAAGCAGTTCAGGAATCAAGCACGACAAGAAGGGAGAAACTACCACACTATTGACTTTTCACATAGATAGTTATAGATATGCATCAAGTTGAGCCAACAAAATGCAACCTTTGTGTTCCTAATGTCACTAGTGATAGCTACCATCCATGATTTTTCGGTTCTAATAGATGACATTGTCAGCTTGTGTTTCTAAGAAATAAAATAATAGTGGTGTAGCAGAATAATGGCTGCAAAATTACGGCAATGCCACCACCCTCCATTATTATTGGAAAAAAATGGTTGTGAAATTCAAACACACTCAAAACGGTGTGTCATGGCTGTTGGAAAATAGCATGATGGAGAATAGCAACAATAATGGTTCGTTATTGCCACTATCCCTACTTTCCCAATCACCAATTCAAGTTAAAAAAAAAAAAAAAGAAAAAAACAAAATTCCAAAACAATCAGAATAAAATCATAATATAACAACTAACAAAACTCTAAAAATGAAAAGACAACTCAATCTCAGTCTCAAATTCAATCTCAAACAAAAAGTCAGAAATAGTATCAAATCAAATTCAATCTCAATATCAAATTCAGTCTCAAACAAAAAGTTAAAAATAGTATCAAATCAATTATCAAACATTCATTCGGTAGCAATCCTAGAATCGGGATTCACTCAATTCACAAATTACCCAAATTCAAGTCAACCTCAAGTTTTCAATCAACAATCAAGATTAAAGAATGTAAAAGAAAGTTAAATTACCTTTTTTTTCTCTTGCAAAATTTTTCTAGATCTTTATGAGAATAAAAAAGACATGAGGCCAAAGCTATAAGTAGTAGCAATGATGAAGGGTGTGTGTAAGGGAAAGTTGGGACTTGGAAGGCCCGACTGGGGATTGGGATGCTAAGTTTTATAAAGGATTGCTACCCATCAGGAGTACCGTACATCTATAGGTTGCAAAAGTGATAAAGATCGAAAGTATTCCAAATTATTGTCTTCTCAAGGATGGGAAATTTTAAACTTAAAGGTAAGTACCAATTTTGCACTTCAAATATATATGGTCAAACCAAAAATCTTTTTTTTAATTAACCTACATGAAAATTAAACCTTACCAAATATTTAAAATCTAATTACTACAAATTATGAAAAAGGTAACTACTTAAGAACTAAAGCTCACTAAATATAGAAATTACTAAAAATTGAAAGTTGCTAAAAATAGAAAATTAAACAATTAAGAAAAAATTAACTAAGACATGAAAAATAATTTAAACACACTTAAAACATAAAAACTTAATAATTTAAATGCAGAAAATAAAAATAAAAATAGAAAATAAAACTTGCAAGTGAACTAACCAAAATTCCTACATGACCTATGTGACTAATTACCACTTAAACATGCATTAAATGTAAATAAAAATAAAAAATTTGTTGCACGGTTAATCTAGACCTAAAATGGAACAAATTGCCTATAGGAACCTTATGCAAAAATCAAACACAAATGGAAATAAAAATTTATGCAAACTGAAATACTAGAATGCATGGAAACTAAGACATATGAACTAAGATGCTATGAAAATTCAACCCTACCTAAGGAATTTGTAAAAACTGTTTTACAAGCTTAAAATAGACATGAAAGCAAGCCAAAAAGGTATAGGAAAGCTTTGCCTAAAACTGACCAGAAAGGCTTAAAAAAAATACACAAGTTGGAACATAAAACATAACCTAAACTATGGATCTAGTGAGCTAAATACAATCAAAACTAATCCTAGCTACATGTAACGTGACAAACTGTTTTATAACCTCAAAATAGACTTAAAAATGAACAAAAAATATGCAGGACACTCAGACCAAAAACTGTACACAAAGTGAAGAAAAACTACTTGAAATAATGCATGAAGAATGGGAGGAAAAATGCATGAAACAACAAACCTATGTCTAAGGCATTTAATGAACCATGCAATAAACACTTAAACATGATTTAATAACATAATAGAAGCATAAAAACAATACGTAAACAGCAACAAAAAAAATTAGAAGGCAGAAAAATTAAAGAGCAAGAAATAGAAAGTGCAAATAAATAAACACACAAAGATCAAGCTTGTTGAGCCCTACGATGTTTCCATCAAATTAGCATCCAAAGCCGTCCTTTCCAAGCTCCAAAGAGCCCAAATATCATGCAAAACTTGCTGAAAAAATAAAAGAAACTAAATCTGGAAACTGGCAGAAACTAAAAATGAGAACTTGCTTAAGAAAAAAAAATAAAAGAGAGCTTGGAATATGTTTGCAACTTCAAGAAAATTTAAACAAGCTAAAAGATAACTAAAAACAACATTTAAAAGAGCTTGAAAATGAACTAAAAGGAAAGATAATGAAGTCTTAAAGGAGGGGCTGGTCGGCCAGCAATGTTGCTGCCACCAGACCCCAAAGACGTCCTAGACTAAGCAAAGGAAAAAAAAAAAAAAAAAGGAAAAGGAAAAACAAAACTTCCTAAGGCCGGCCATTAGCTCCAATTTATAGCCAATATTGAGGTCTCCTTCAAATAATCAATGGCCTAAATTAATCAATCTCAGCCTTCCAAAATGCTAGATCAAAAGCGGAATATGTTGCACTGCCATGGAAGTTCCCAGGCTGCACAAGTTTCTGACTTGGCATTTCCAGCTCAGCTCATTTCCATGTGATGCTTTCTTAGCTGGTCCGATGAGTTGTCTTGAGAGCTCCACATGTGAGAGGTGTTGGCAACCCCCTACGCTCTGCAGTCTTTTAAAGCTCTTAAAACCCTCAATCGGTGACCACCCCAGTTCTGGCAGCATTGAAAATCAATGCTCATTCATCATTACAAGCATGTTATCCTCTTTTTTTCCGTACCAACTAGCATGTTACCTACTTAATTGCCCATGTTCCCCTCTGTTTTCTACAGCCAAAAAGTCTTTCAAAAACTCCCCAAAATCAGAAAACAAGGCTGTGAAGAAATCTGATGGAATTGGAAAATAATTAGCTTTGACAATTTGGTTCTCCTTTTTCATGGGGTCAATGGTCTTAAATGTGAAAATTCTTGTTTCCTATTGTCATTCAATGAGAAAGGAAGACAATTTAAAGACAACTCTGAAAATTCAACTCAAAAAGTCCTCCAAAATCGTGACTTTTAGCAGCACATGTTTTTCCATGCAGCTCACTCATGCACCAAGAAATTGCCCTGGGCTTGGACATTCTAAGAACATGGCTTTGCATTGGTTTGTGGTTTTGGCAGCTTCTCCACCTCTTCAAGGTTCTTCAAGATCTAGAATTTCATCATTTTTCCTTCCCATGCAGCTCATGCACAGCCAGCTTGCTCAAACACAACCAAAAGGCGCAACTTTTGAAGCCAATTAAAATGTACAGTACCAGCCCTATAAAACCGTGACTGCTCTGGGAATTTGATCCAGTTTTTGCTTCAAATTTTAGCCGCAAAAACAGGCCACAAGTGCGCCACTGCTGCCTTGTTTAGCTTGAATTTTTAGCCAGCTTTTGCACCATGTTTGCTTCCGAATTTAACTCATCAAATCAGCCATTTAAACTTGAAATTAACATTTCAAATGCAGCTCTAATTTGTTGGGATTTGCCTTGAATCTCAGAATCCCACATCGAAAGTTAAGTAAGTTTGAATTTGTCTTGTATCCCACATCGGGAGTTTAGTAAAGGTATAAAGGGTTTCACCCCTATAAATAAGATGTTTTGGTTTTAGTTTAGTAACCTCAGAGAGTTAGACACCAAGAGAATAGCTAAGTGAGTAGGCTATTAAAAGGGTGTAATTGGGTTTTGGGTTAAGTTTTGAGTAAGGAGTTTTAGGAGACTTTTCTCATTCTAAAAGTCTCACAATTGTAAAGACTTATTTGATAGTGAATTAGATTTGGAGTAGGCCATTTTGAGTTGGGCCGAACCAAATATATTTGTGTTCTTATTCTTGATTTGAGCTTGTTATTTTGTGTGTGGTTGCTGCGCGGAGGTATTGTTGTTTTTCCCAACAAGTGGTATCAGAGCGAGGTTCCAGGTTCGAGGTTCTAGGTTCGTGGGTCCAAGAGATCGTGAAGCAGTGTTTGAAGATGTCTGAAGAAGGTATGTCTGGTATGTCTATGCCTAAGTTTGAGATTCCGTTATTTGATGGAAAGAGTAATTTTATGTTATGGCAAAGTACGATTCAAGATCTGTTAGTACAACAAGGATTGGATCAGGCATTGGAGAGTAGTAAGCCTGAAGGAATGTCTGATGCTAATTGGAATAGGATTCAGAAGAAGGCTGTTAGTACTATTAGATTGGCGTTAGCTCCAGAAGTAAAGTACAGTGTGTTGACTGAGAGTACTCCGAAGAGTTTGTGGGATAAGCTTGAAGGTATTTATGCTTCGAAGTCGTTGACTAATAGATTATGTTTGAAGATGGATCTGTATTCTCTGAAGATGGAAGAAGGTATGAGTCTTCATAATCACCTGAATGAATTTAATAAATTGGTTTCTCAATTGTTAGCGATTTCTGTTGATGAGTTAAAAGATGAAGAGAAGGCTTTAATTTTGCTGTCATCTTTGCCCAAGTCTTATAGGCCTTTAGTTCAGACTGTGTTGGTAGGCAGGTCTACTTTGAAGTTGGATGATGTGACTGCCCTGTTGCGTGAGAATGAAAGGTTTATGGGAGCTCAGAACTCATCACCTGGAGGGAGTACACTAGCTGTAGAGGGTTTTGATCGAGGGAGGACTCAAAAGAGGATTGATGGATCGAGATGGAGATCCAAGTCAAGAGACAGAGATTACAGTGATGTAGAATGTTATTATTGTGGTGAGAAGGGACATATCCAAGTGCGCTGCAGGAAGCTGAGAAGGGATATGGCTGCTTTCAAAAGGGCGAATGATGAGAAGAAATCAGATGAAGAAAAGAGTGATACTGCTGCTGTCTTGTCTGATGATGATGATGTTGTTTTGACAACTTGTGTAGATGAGACCCAGACTTTGAAAAGTGATAAAGGTTGGGTTTTAGATTCAGCTGCTACAGTTCATGTTTGCAATGATAGGAATTGTTTTGTGGAATTGGATGAGAATGAAAAGTATGGAGATATTGTGGTTGCTAACAAAGAAAAGGTGCAGATTCAAGGTATTGGGAGTGTTCGCCTTAGATCTCACAATGGTGTTATTAGGACACTTCGTCATGTAAGGTATGTACCAAATTGTCACTACAATTTGATTGCTTTGGGTGAGTTAGCTTCTCGGGGGTACACATATTATGGTAGTAATGATTGGTTGAAAGTGTACAAGAATGGTAGTGTGATTCTACAAGGGAATAGGGTCAATCACTTGTACATGTTTGATGGAGGCTCAGTTGCTGGAATGCCTGTGATGAAAGAAAAGAAGAAAGGTAAGCATGTTAGCTTTGCAGATACTGTTGAAGTGTTTGGAGATTCAAGTCAAGGGAGGATTTGTTGGGATTTGCCTTGAATCTCAGAATCCCACATCGAAAGTTAAGTAAGTTTGAATTTGTCTTGTATCCCACATCGGGAGTTTAGTAAAGGTATAAAGGGTTTCACCCCTATAAATAAGATGTTTTGGTTTTAGTTTAGTAACCTCAGAGAGTTAGACACCAAGAGAATAGCTAAGTGAGTAGGCTATTAAAAGGGTGTAATTGGGTTTTGGGTTAAGTTTTGAGTAAGGAGTTTTAGGAGACTTTTCTCATTCTAAAAGTCTCACAATTGTAAAGACTTATTTGATAGTGAATTAGATTTGGAGTAGGCCATTTTGAGTTGGGCCGAACCAAATATATTTGTGTTCTTATTCTTGATTTGAGCTTGTTATTTTATGTGGTTGCTGCGCGTGGTTATTGTGATATTTCCCAACATAATTTAGCTCAAAACCACCTTGAACTCAAGTCAAATATCATTGCAAATAGCCTTCAAAATCAGTCTTCAATTCCATCCAATGTTGATGCCACTTGATACTTTATTTTCTTCAAGTCTTTGGCTAGCATCTTGCATCCCATTTGGCCTCCACGTTTAGCTCTTTGATTCAGCCACTTCACCTTGAATTTACCCCCTCAGTTGTATTTTCAATATAATTTTCTCAATCTTTCGTTTTACCTACATCTAGGACAATTAACACATTTAGGTAAAAAATTGGATTAATTCAAACAAAAATCAAGTATAGAAGTGTTATGATTTAACATAAAACCTATAATAATTCTATAAAAAATATGAAGCATCTTCTGGAGATGTTGGAGGTGCGAGAGAGTGTGAGAGAAGGGAAAAAAAGGGAGATTAAGAGGTTGGAGCAAGTAAGAGCCGAGAGGGAGACATGAGAGAGAGTAAAAGTGAAAGATGTAGAGAAACCGAGAGGAAGAAGCCTTGAGGAGGGTCGAAGGGGGTCACGAATTATGGGCAGGGAATCAAGGATTCAAGGTCTCAGGGAATTTTTGGCGTGGGAGTGGGATGTGGGTTGGACATAGGTGACGTGTGTATTCGGGTAGTTGGGTCACAGGTGCGTGGGTTGGGTTTTTTTTTTAATTTAGTATTTAATTTTCTTAAAATATAAATTTGAGAATTTTAAATTTTTGAAAAATTTTTTTAGAGGAAATCTAGTTAAAAGGATTGAGGGAAGTTTATAATTGAAAAGAATTAAAGGATTAATAATTTAATATGATATATATAGAGATTTTAGGTTGAAAATTTTGGTAGATAATTTTTTTATAAGTTAAATGAAAAATAATAAGAATTAAATATTATATTTTTATTTTGTTTTTTATTAATTTATGATTTTGTATTTAAAATTTAATAATTTTTTATTGTTTTGATATTTATATTGTTGCCAACTTTTTTGCTATTAGATTAATTCTTATTAAGTTATTATTATTTTTGTATGATTATTGAAAATTATATTCATTATATAATATATTAAAACTAATAACTAATTTGTCATAAAAAAATCTTACATCAATTAGTGTGACAAAAAGATTAAGTTGCTTAATAAATTAAGCATTTCATGATCTATTACTCTTAAGATTAAAAGCTAAAAATTAAAAAATTAAACATAAATTCAAATTTTAATGATAGAATAAGTAACGTTAATATTTTTAAATATAAGTCTATTTCGTTTTTATATAAAATAGCAAGTATGCCACCATGTGAAGAATTCTCGAATAAAGAGGTAAAGGGCACATCAAGTGATGATATAAGTTGGTAATTTGGAATAATTGTGCCAAGTACAAAAAGAAATCTTTCATGTAAACTTTATGACAAAATTATAAAAAGAAGAATAATGCATTTCAAGAAACACATTGCTCATAAAATTAGTAATGTTGCACCATGCCTCAATGTTAATGGTCTGTTATGTTTTTTATTATTCCTTTGAAAATATTATTGTTAATTTTTTAATAAAAATTATAAATTACATAATCATGTGCAACTAATTTTCCCTCTTTTTCTTAACTATATTTTTAATAGATGTAGTAAGAAAAGTATGACGAAACTCATTTAAGAAAACAAATCAAAGAAAGTTGACAACAAAAAGAGAAAAGATTAATTCTTATCATAATTAAGAGGGGAAGATTATGATTATGAATGATTTATTAATGAAAACGCCACTACTAAGCCAGATAATATATAATCACAACATGAGTGGTACAAAAGATAAGAATTTAGACAAAGAATTAGTGGTTAGAGTAACATATATGAAGAGAGACAAAGCTCTCATGGCTCAATTACTGAATATTATGAAGAAAAAATAAAGAAATCAACTCCAAGTGAGTTTGAATTTTCATTAAAGGGAGTTATACTTGAATTAATTAGAAGTAAGAGTTTAAAGCAACCAAAGATAAGTGATTCATTTTTAAAAAATTTAAAAAAAAAAAGATGGGTGAATCAATATAAAAAATATTTTATGTATAATTGACTTTCTTTTCAATAAGCAAACTCTTCATGATTGCATAATTTACTTTTTGTAACAGCAAAAATTGGCCAACATGTAAAACTTCTAACACATTATAAGATCTCAAATGTGTACTTAGAATCTAAATATCAACAAATTCATAAATGGGTTAATAGATTAAAAGCATATTAGAATAAATTGGGTGTCACTTTGATGTGTGGTGGTTAGATCAATAGTTTGAATTAAATGTACATCATTAGTTTCCTTGTTTATTATAGTAAATGGATCTTTTTTTTTTAAATCTATAGATGCCACAAGTATTTATAGTAGAGATGTAAACTTTTATTACAAATTATTGGATAAAGCTATAGAAGAGATTAGTGAAAAGTACATTGTTTAAATAGTCATTAATAATGAGGTAGAACTTAAGGGTGTTGGAAAAAGACCAATGGAGAAAAGACAACATTTGTGTTAGGAATAGTTACTCAAATCTCATAACAGATTTATTTGGAATTGGTTAATTTTTACTTGATGGACAAGAATACTTGTAAAAGAAGAATTCTAAAAGAAAAAAGATCTTAATAGGCAAGTTTGACTTACAAAAGAAGAATTCTAAGATGAAAGGGATTCTTAATAGGCAAGTTTATATACTTATAAATATGTGAAGTCTCTATAGGGTTAGGTATAAGAAAAAAATATAAAAAGATTGTAGGATTTTATGGAATAGACACCCTATAATACTATTAGAGATTTATGTCTTATGGGTATGTATGTTTGTATGTTATGAGTGAACTAGAAGAGATTGAGATGGTCCATGTAAGTATGATGAATGGATACATATGGGCATATGTTTGTTTGGATTGAGAATACTCTATAAAACTAAAAGAGATTGAAAGGGTCTATAGGTATTAGTTATGAGTATTTGATTTGATTTGTATATTTGTAATTTTCTATAACTAGTGGATCTTGTTTCTCATCCGTAGATGTAGGTCAGTTGGATCGAAAATGTTAAATTGTTGTCTTTTGTATACTTGATTGATTAATTATTTGATTTTGCTTCTGCTAACTTTGATGTTTGATTGGATTGGGGCTATTTGACCTAAGACAGGAAAACATAGGGGCAACAACAACAGTTAGCCCTTCCCTATTTGAGTGAGATTTGAATGTAATTCCAGGGTGAAAGTGGATTATTCATATGTATTGTCCCCATGGTACCCTTCTCCTTTGATTCTATATTTCGTGTTTAGTACTAATCCTTAGGTGCAGGCGGGGTAAAAGGCTTATCTTCTCCTCAAACAATTACCTCTATCTAAGCCGTCAATTCACATTGCCTACATTCTTTCATTGCTCTCCTCAGGTTCTCCATCAGTTGGATCTAAACGAATCCCGTGAAAGCTTTAATAAGAAAGACGACAATCTCATCCTGGCAAAGTAAGCAACCACTCCGAAAGAGGACCTTTCAAGGGACAACATGTTCAGCTTATTGTTTGGACTTGTGTCTTCAGGATATTGATAAAGAAAAAATATGGCAAAGGTTTTGGATGATGCAAAAAAAAAAAAGACTTATTTTATATACAATCACATTTGGACTGTTGATTTAATGAAAAAGTATACACAAGGAAAGTAAATACTTCATCTTGCTTTTACTCGATTTGACATTCATTTCATACAATTAGAAGAAATAATGAGGCAAAAGTAAGGTTTGAAAGAAATGTTCAATTTAAAGGTTAGTACTTAGTAATTAGTACAACTATTTAAAGTTAATATTTTTTTATGATATCATTGTTTAAAATATTAATTTAAAATATATTACTCTAAAAATTCATTGATGAATATATAAAAATTTAAAGAATCACAATGGGGTCAACAAAAATCAAAGCCTGCTTATAAAGCAAAAAATATTGTTTTAGGAAAAGATTTTTGGGAAAAAGCATGCAATATAACAAAAGTTTATTAGCCTTTCGTAAAACTATTGCACCTTATAGATGGTGATGAGAAATCAACAATGGGCTTTATATACGAGGCTATAGATAAAGCTAAACAAATAATTAAACAAAATTGTTGTTTATTCTATTAAATATGAAAAGATTATTGACAATAGATTAAGTTTCATGCATTCTTACTTGCATTCAACTAGTAAGTAAATTAAGAATGTGATTGTATTTAAAAAAATACGTTTATTTTTTTCGCTTAAATTGTTTATATATTTATTTTTTATTACTTTAAGTTAATATTGTTATGAATTATGTTTATGTTACTATCTCAATCCATAATTTCAATTTAAAGTAGAAAATTCTGCAAATGCATCTAAAAAAACATTAAAAAGTACAAAAGTAGTGATTGAAAGATCAAAACCTTTTATAGATACTCAAATCAAAATGATTAATCAAGTTAGTATTTAATACTATTTTATAACTTTGACATTTATTTTACGTATCAAAAATAGAATTATTTTGTATTTATGCATTTATTATTGTATTTTTAATCGATGTAGTTAATATTATTTCAAGATAAATATGAAACATTTGGTACTTCACAAGTACAAAGAGTTTGGAAGCAAATGAATTTTGGTAAATAGTAAATTAAATAATTATAATTCATTTTATATTATTTAATTATATAGGATATTCAAATTTAATTTAAATAATTTTATACAGTTAAGCAGTGGATGATATATTGTACTTATGTTCCTGAATTGCAAAAACTAGCCAAACAACCTCTGTATCAAATTGTGAATGTAATTGTAGTTGAAGGAATTAAAAATTATTATATTTTAAATTTATAATATTATTAAATATAGATTATTGGCATTTAACATACTACGTTTTGTTAATATTTGATTTGTCTAGAGTTAATATTGAGTATAAACTTGGCTCAAGCAAAAATTTGTTGCTAAACAAAATATGAATAATTTATTACAATCTAAATAAAATTGTGAATAATTTTTTAAGAAAATAAAAAATATAGTGTCATAAACTATTTAAAATCATAAAATAAAAATTTTTATGATAATAATTATAATAATTATATTTAATAATAATTGTACAAAAAAAATTATGACCGCAATGATCGCAATGGTTTTCATTATATTCGAAAATACACGTAATAAATGTGATGTAACAAAAAATGCAACCGCTATCGTTATTTAAATCTTTACGTATTTCCTATCCTAACTGTTAATGCCCTTACCCATCATCAATTCTTGGCTGGTGGTCGATGTTTATCGATTTCTTGCAAAAATGAATAGTCCAAGCAAGATGAATGATCCATCAATCCAAGAATTTATTCAGTGAAAGTTTGTTCTTTCACATGCTAGGAATTCAGAGATAGCATGTAAGCTTGCAAGACTCTTATTAACTTGAAGCGGGTCCTTTTTTTTTCTCTAGTAGAATTTGCCAAGGCTCGTACCTATGAGGTATAGCGATATAATTGGTTGAGTCAAAGTTCAGAATTTGAAATGCTGAGTATTTTCTATAGTCTGTACATGTAAATTGAATGAATGAACTGAATCCAATGCAGCTGCAACCAAATGTTCATGGTAGTGTAAATATAAGTAGCGATACAAACACTATGACATTTAATCTCAAAGAGCTTGCTATTCCTTGCTCAGCTGCTATCAGGTTTTGAATCATGATTCTAAACTTGCAATCTCCAACAGATGGGTCATTGTCCGTGACAGAAGAAAGGTTGTTTGGGAACATGCAGGCACTATCAAGCTGATTAAAAATCTGGTAGTAATTGTTAAATGCATAGGAGATGTTCCCACGAGAGTCCAAATTTCCACATGAAGTACCATATCCAAGACTGGTGCAATCAGCATGCGAGCAAGCGTAACTCACACTTGGTCCCACTTGTGGGTCATCAACGCTTGCCGTTGGCGACATAACACACCATTTCTTGGCCAAATAACGTACATCCTTAGCTGACACCAAACCATTTGAGCTAGTCGTTCCCAGCCTGAGCGGGTACTTGAGCTGTCCATCTAAGTAAAATAAGCCCCAGTGGAGCTCAAAGTTGCCTGGCTTAATGCTTTTGGCATCTTCATCTATGAGGCTAAATAGGTAGGCGTCCACAGGACTTGATCTCATCGGGGTCCCCTTTCCAGCCATGACGCGGGACATAAACCCTTGGTTGAACCGCTGTGCATACTTCAGATTAGCATTTTTGTCCCCGTCAGTAGGCCAACCAACTTCTCCAACAATTATGGACAAGTTCCCATATCCATTTTTCTGCAAGGCCCATACAAGTGTGTCGTGGTTGGCATCAAAAACATTCTCATACACTCTTCCGCCATCGTTAATAGCAGATGAGGAGCCATCGAAGAAGCCAAAGTCAATGGGGAAATTGGGATCATTATAAAGGCTTATATATGGATATATGTTTACGGTGAATGGGGCTCCATTGTCATTTAAAAACTTAACAATCTGAAGCATGAGTTCGTGGATATCTGACCGGAAATCGCCATCAGAGGGTAGATTTGTCGAACTCCCATACACATCAGCATTAAGTGGCACGGTTACTTTCACTTGACTGGCCAAGCCAGCCTTTATTAGAGCTGCCTGAACATTCCCAAGTGCCGGCAGCGTAAGACCAACGTAGCTTCCATTATATGTTTCAAGGAATGGTTCATTGCCAACTGCGACATACCTTCAAGACCAGGAGAAAACTCAAATATTTGATAAATTGGAAGGAACCAAGTTAAAAAATAATCAAACATGTTCATTAAAATAGGAAATGGAAATTGCCACACTTTTTCCTAAAGAGCATGTCTATTTGGAAACAGATTGTTATGTACATCTACAATCCTAAAATATTTAATTAGGATTATTTTATTATTTTATTTTAGGACTTATTTTATTATTTTAGAATATTTATTTATTTATTTATCTTTTTATTAGAATTATCTTAGCCGAACTTGTAGTTTTTCAATAGTAGTGTAAGAGATTATTTGGTTTAAGAGATTTTAAATCATTTAGGAATTGAGATAGATAAATCTAACTCAATATAAACGAATTGCAATAGTCAAGCAGCAATCATATTTACAAAAAAAAAAAAAAAAAAATCCTAAGATCAAACACAAATATATCAAATATAATTTTTGTGAGATACATAACTGCACAAAAAATAAATAAATAAAGTTGACATGTATAGATTTATATGCGTGAGATAATTGTAAATCCATTTACTAAGTTCATCCCTAGAGATAGGTTTCATAGCCACATGAAATCTTTAGGGTTACATAGATGATGATATATTAATTAAGATATTTTATATGAACAATCTATGATGTTTTCACAATTGAGTTGACTTATATTGATTGCATTTAATGCCATTAAAATTTAGTACTTTATTACGAGATGCATACACACATATATATGTATTTGTATATATTTGATATGATTTGAAAGATAAGTCAGATGGATGATTGGCATTCTCACACAGGCAACACTGATAATTATATTATAGAATTATCGTAGTGTTATGGAGTATTTTTGCTTAGTTTTTAAGTAAATTCATGAAAATATACTCCTAATTAGTCAAATTTCTCATGTGTAAGTAATTTTAGCAAAATAAGGGAAAAGGAAGCAAATATGCATGATTTGAAATGAATTTGGACCAATTTGGTAGCAACCTATACAGAGTTGGAGAGTACCAAGCAATTAAGGTCTTTGAGCTGGAATTGAGCTAGTTAAAGGTGCTTTGAAGCTTGTTAAGAAGAGTTCATGTCAGGTCTTAAGTGATCAAGTAGCTAAGGAAGTTCATTGAGCTAAAAGAACAATGAAAAGAACGGAAGCAAATTGTTTACAAGCTCAGAGGAAAATCGCTGCTATTGTGCGGTTTTTGGGAGCTAAATGGAGCTATAATTTGGATGAATTTTGGCGAAGGAATTGTTTGCTAAGTTGGCTTTTTAGTGGACTTTCATTAGCTGATTTATGATCAAAAGGATCATGCAAAATTTAGTTCAAATTGAAGATGAAATGGGTGACAAAAGGAGTTCGTTGTATGATCAGTTTTACATCTCAAGTGTGAACACAAAATGTGCACTCCAAGAGCTGAGGAGAAAAGTGACTCATTTGGAATTTTAAAGTCCTTCTATTGGTCACTTAAGGAAGCACTTGGATCACCAAATGAAGCTTCAAATCCCTCATAAAAGCTGGGAAACCGTAAATGCCAAGAGAAGAGCAGGAAGTTGCGGTTTTCACTTTCTATGCTGACTCGGAAGCTAAGCTGGATTAATGGATTCTTATCGGACCAATGACCTCCCCAATTGCCTATAAATACCCCATGAAGCTGTCGGAGTTAGAGTAGGGAGCCAAGTAGAGAAGTAGAGAGCTTAGTAGAGATTAGAGTTTAGCTTAGATGTAGGAGTAGTGTAGAGTAGATTTATTTTCCTGCATTTTCTTTCTTGCCAAACAACTTGCATTTACATTTTCTCTTTAATTTTCACCAATTTAAAGTTCCTTTCAATTGGTCTTTACATTTACTTTCTTGTTCCTTGAATTTTCATTCAATTGCCCTATTAAATTTCTTTCAATTAAGCTTGCAATTTAAGCTTCTTTAAATTCTGCTTTCTTGCATTTACTTGGCTCCAAACACTTAATTTTCTTGGACTTTCTCTTTAATTTCCTACATTTTACTTTGATATAAGTTTTGATTTACATGTTCCTTAAAGCTAGGATCAATTTCCTTGAGCAAATCTCTTTAATTTTCATTTGCATTGTGCAATTTTCAAATCCTATTTCTTTACTGCTAGTTTTGATTTATGTTCTGTTTTAATGAAAATTCCTTTAAATTTTGCCTTTAATTCTTTCCCGTCCTTCAATTACAAGCTCATATTTTAGTTCTTCAGCTTGCATTTAAATTTGAGAGCCAAACACCTTTGATTTTGAGAGAAAACCAAAAGTCTTTGAGGTAGAGTCCAAATTCTATTTTCATGATTTGGTTTTTTCATTTCCTTTACGATTCAATCTTATTTGGACCTAAGTGATGAAGGTTAGTGTTGCTTCAAGACAGTGGCAGTGCCTCCGGGGTAATTTCTAGCTTGAATCAAACTTAGATCCATTTCCTTTGCCTTTAATTTTGAGTTTACTATATGTTTGTTTAAATTGCTGTTTTAATTTTCAGTTTTACTTTACATTTAGTTTTTACCTTTAATTGTTGTTAATTGATGCTTTTAAATTTCTTTGTTCATTTTTACTTAAGTCAATTGAATTCTTTTAAAAATTCATTTTCAATCCCTTAATGTTCTTGCTTTAAATTTGCTGTTTTCACTTTAATGTTCAGATCGGTTTTCGTGTTATTTAAATTCTGTTTCAGTAATGTCCATTCGGTTGTTTTCATACATTGTTCATTTCATGTTCATGTTACTTTGGTGTTCTTTTGTGTTCATTGTTTGGTTTTAGTTTACTTTCACAAGCATAGGTGCTTCAAATTTGATTTGTTCAAAGTTGGTAGTTAATAGGTTCAATTTCAATTTGGTAAAATCAATTATAGTTAAGAAGCTCAATTTTGGTACTTAGAACTAGGACTAACTCAATTCTCAAGAGAATGATATTCATTCACCACTTTATTACTTGATATGGTTCATGCACTTGTGAATATCAATATCAATCACCTCTATGGTTTGGAATCATAGAGATGAGATTAATTTTAAGCTATGTATTGAGAGCCCAAACTTAAACGAAATTGCCTTAATAAGAGATCAAGATGAGGTCAATTGATAATCACAATTGTGATCGAAAGTAAATAATTCCATAGTTAATTTTGTCTGTCTTAATATGCTAGGTGAAAATCCTATTGATTATGATAAATCAAATAGAGTTATGGACTCAACTCAGATATTGACAACATCTAAACTATCACTTGTACGGTATTGATATAATGATTAAGACATACGCTCCATAGGAAATTGAAAGTAATATCATAGTATATGTTTCATACCACAAGTGCATTATTTGACCAATTAAGGTAACAAAAAATTAATCTTTGCTTCTTGGTTGTGTGAGATTCTTGATATCAAAATATCTCAATTTAGCACCATCAAGAACTTTCTACTCTTTCTTAAAGTTTCAAGTAAATGTTAGTTATCTTGGAATGTTGCCAATGGTTATGAATGATTCAACCTAATGGGGCATATATAAAGAGCAGTTAAATTGAAATGGGGAGGTTCTAGTAAGAAGGGAAGATCATTTAGGTCATATTTGGATGTATTTACTGATTAACCAGTTATGTTTGATGTGTTGAACATAATTGCAAATACACAAGTGGATCATACAATATGAAAAAAAAGAGATTGTGAGGAACTTGACATGTGACTAAAATGATCTAGGATATTGCATACTCATTTTACTTTTACTTGAGAATTAATATACAAATCTAAAAGTTGTAAAAGTAACTAGTTATGATTATAAGCTGTTGTATACACCTAACAATCATATAACAACTAAACTCTTGAAATATATTGGTTGCACAACTTATTTTCTTGTATGAGCCGGTTGTAAAGAATAGAGAAAATGTTATCTCGATCACGAGTTTAGCACCCATTTTGTGTTAGCGAAAAATGTAGAAATAATCCACCTAAAATGGGTGGATGAAATTCCACATTACAAGTTAACGACCAAAGGGTGGTTATTTGCTTCTTGGTTTTGAACCAAGAGATGTAACTACTATGAGCAGCTATTTTGTGCCAAAGTTTTGAATTCTAAACTTGTCTTTTAGCCAACCATCTCCCTTCCTCTCTTTCTATATACATGGCTTTCAACCATAGAAAAAAAAATGATGAAAATGTTCTAGAGAAAGGGTGTTGTGCTTTTCCTTTTCCTTTAGCATCGCATTAAGCCACGATGAAAACAAACAATGAAATAGGAATCATTCAAAGTATAAGATAAGTCTCATTTATGTGCAGGATTATATAATAAGTCACATAGAAAATAATAGAAGAAAAGGAAGAGAACGACAACAAAAAAAAAACTCTATAAGAAATCTTATATTTCAATGTTTGAAAACTTACATTGTGGATAGTAAATAATTTTTGAATACGTGATTTTATTCTCGATCAGCACATCAAGTTAGCAATGCTTTGCTGTGCTTCCGTAAATCAAATAAATCTTTTGTATTATTTTAATATATGATCCTATTCATCATATTTATCCTTCACTAACTAATTAAGTAAATCTCACAATATTACTACTAAAAGTGAGGAGCAACGAGATTTTGAGCCGATGTTGTTATTGCCAGCTTCAGAGCTTCATATCCTGGTGATCATCATCTTAATTGCCATTACTTTCTAAAAACTCTAAATTAAAGTGATTCAAATTGAAATGTTTTGGGAGTTGAAAGTTGAAAATGAGTGTTAGACTCTATTGTTTGTACTGTAGTAGGAATATAAGAGTAAGATAGGAGGAGGTGAAAAAGAAAGAGTATCACCTTATGTCAACAGCGTTGGCAGAGACGTGGGAAGAGACATTCTGAGCAACCCAATCTTCAGCGGCTTGCACACTATTGGCAAGAGAAAGGAGCATGTCATTGGGAATACCCACCATCACTTGAATTCCTGACTTGCTAAGAGCTTTCAAAATAGAAGCATCTGCGTCGAAAAGCTTAACCTTTTGAAAGCCGTTATCTTTGAGCATCTGTACGACGGTTGAAGGGGGCAGAGGGTGCGTTGCTTGGGTTCCCCAGTTCACTCCAATTCCACTGCCTGGACTGATCAACAAAGCCAAAAGAAGGAGCGCCATAAAACCCAAACTTTTTAGGGGGGCCATCTGTGCAGTAGGCATGGACGATCAAAATAGTTAGTCCTCTTGTCTTCCAAGTAGAGTTGGAACTAGGGAGTAGGTACAGAACAGAACAGAACAGAACAGAACATAGGGGAATGACAGGTTAACGGAATCTGAATGACGACCAACAACGGAAAAAGGCAAGACTGAAACAGGAAATTAAAGAGTCCCAAAAGATAACAAGAAGGCATAATTTTGGTAGTATAATTGAGAATTGAGAATAAAGAATCGGAAATTTCTCACCAGCATAATATTGGTATAACACCGAACCCGATGCTTTTCTTAATATCTTCTGCATAAAGGGTGAGATTGGTGGATCCAAAGACGCAAGCAATTAATTAGAATTTTAAAGAATACATGCATACATATATATACATGATATAAACCAAATAATTCTAGATTTGAAATTTTGATAATTGATGAAACATGAAATTTGTTTGAAATATCAAATACACCTAAGTGGTATGAAATCAAACCAGCAGAGTATTACCTGCCCAAGAAAAATCCTCCTTTCTTTTTTTTTTCTTGTTTTGGGTTGTTGTTGTGCATTAAGCGAATAGACTCCGACCACTCCTCCCAATTTTTTTATTAAATTTGTTCAAAAGTTAGATATCCGTTTAAATTTTTAAAAAATTTGAATAAAAAATTAAAATTCGTTAAATAAATTTAAAAATAATTTTTAAGTTTATTTAAATAATGAATCTAGTCTTAAATAAAAAATTATAATTCAAATCCTATTCGACTTGAATAAAATATATAATTAAAATATTATAATTATATATATATATATAAATTTTTATTTTAATATTTTATTTTTTAAAAATTTTTATTTTTTAATTTTTATTATATAAATTAGATTTAATTGATGTGTTTGAAATTCATTTTTTAAGTTGAACTAAACTTGAAAAAATTTAAGACCTAAAATATTAAACTAAACTAAATTCAATATATAAACTATTAATATCAAGTATGAATTTAATCCATAAACACCTATATTTCTTATCCCTAATATCTTTCACTAGACAGAATAAAAAATTTGTAAACACTTTTTATTACAGTTGATCTAAAAAACTTATATATATATATATATATATAAAAAGAGATTCACTTATATTAATGTAAATATTACATATTTTTTATTTTTAAATTGAAAATTATTAAGTGTAAGTATTATGAATTTGATTTTAATTAAAAATAAAAAATATATATAACTTTTATTATATTAGTGTAAGTGAAGTTTTATTATATATATTTGCGAATTGAGAATAGTTAGGGATTGATAAAAATAGTATATCTATCTCATTTTCACGTGTGTGTGAATGCACGTGGATTCGTTAACAGTTATCGTGTGAACCTCAATAATTTACATTGCCGTAATGTTGGGTCCCCTTTGGGTTCTGAATTATTTTGCCCCATCTTTACCTACTCTTATTTATATGTGTATATTGAGTGCAAAGGCATCATCATTATCATCATTCATCATGCTAATTGCTTTTTACCGGTACTAAAGTGTTGCACCCGGTTGACATTTTTTAAAATATTTATAAATTTTTTATTTAATTAACAATTAATTTTTTTAATTAAATCATATCAAATAATAATATAGTTTATTTAAATCATTTTTATTTTTATATTTTTATATATTAATATTAATATAGTTCAAAATATTTATATTTATTATATAGTTTGACACATATTTTTATTTATGGTGTAAAATATTTTAGTTTTTATATTCTCAAATTCTTTTAATAATAATAATAATATAGTTGTCAAATTAAATCATCACTTAAAATATAATCTCAAAAATAAAACTCTCTTTATTATAATTGAATTATTATTAATAAATATCAAGATTTTTATGAGGTTTTATTCATTTTTATTTAAATTATTCTATAAATATTTTTATTTAAAAAAAAATCTCGTGTAACGAGCAAACAATTCGTCACCTATCAGACAATTATCCCTTTGAGGATAGGTTTTAACTATGAGTATAAAATAGTGTTTACTAAAATAAATTATATTACTTGCTTTGATATAAGTCTTTTAACACTTGTCGATTGTCTCATTTTTTATGCCGGAGGGTGCTCGTATCTTAAGAGTAGCACTTTTTTTTTTATTCAATTATTTGCAAAATGAGCACTATACATGTCTGCATAAGTGGTTTTGTATAAATTGATGTGCAAAAAGGATTTGACCAAGAAAAGCTTGTATAAAGAAAAGTCCAAGAATATTTTTGCAAATTAAGAAAAGTTTGCTTTTAAGCTAATATCAATGATTTTTATATAATGGAAAATGACCTTTTTGAAGTCGACACGTAAAGAAAAGTTTGCCTTTCATATATTTATAATGACAATTTGGTGGTAACACAGCCTGACAGGTAACATTAATTGTGAATTGACAAGAAGATAGCCATTTGCTTTTATTTTAAAATGATGTCCGCGACCGGTGGTATAAAATATAAAATTTTTCATGCAAATTAAAACTATATAATATCATTAAACTGATTAAAGTAGTATATACAAATATTATCAAATTTAAAAGCTTATTATGCTGGATAATTCAAACGGAATTCAAATGAATATGTTTGATTTTCATCATAATGAAGGTACAAATTTATAGCAATCATCATATTCTATAAGTATAGTTAAAACCTCATTATAATGCAATAATCATATCATATGAACATATTTAATTAGCTTTATAATGAGTTGTTAAAATAACAAAATTTTTAAGTTAAATCAGAATTTGATTGGAGGGACTAATTGATGTAGTTTTTAATCAGTTAGTCAGCATACGGTGATATAGCAATCTGTCAATCTTTCTTTTTTTTTTTTTTTTCCTTCCCATTGCATGAAATAAGATGAATTTTGTACATGATATGAAAATAGTGAAAGTATGCGTACATATGTTTAATTTTGAAACCTTTTTTTTTTTTTTTTTGTGGATTTTTTTGGAACAACTCTTTAACAACTTGTGTACTAAAGACTAAAGACTCCCCATGTCAAGAGTTCCATTTGTCCGGTTGGATTTTCAAAGAGCAGTTGAAGTTTGCATCTTCAATTAAAAGTTGAAATTAGTTTGATACTTCATTTGAAATGCAATATTACTTTTAATATAAATAGTTATTTACTTACATTAGGAGTAGAGTTTTATATCCAAGATCAATGTACTGGAATTTGCCCGCAAAAAATTGAAGCAGAATTGCGTATTCATTGCATGAAGTATAAAATCATTCGGATCAACATCAATAATCTTGACTTTCAGCTCATTATCACACTCTGAATCTGGAGTGAAATGCTTAAGCTGTAATTCAAAATGCAATTTAAATACAATTGATTGTAAAGCTAACTTGTGATTTTGTTAGGTCAACACTCAAGAATTATGCAACTTTGAATTTTGTTTTGGCTTATAATTTTTAGCATTTTGTCAACCTCATTCTCCATTTGTATGAATTGAACAATGGTCGGATTATCTTTATCTGATTTCATGTATAATTGTTGGGTATAAATATGAAAAATAGTTGATATTTAAATAGTAAGTAGTTATATAAATAGTTGATATTAATTCTTTTATGTAAGTGTCCCTCTTAGCAACTTTTTCAGCTTTGCTATTCAATTAAACTCTAAAAATAGATGTCGTTGATTGCAAAACTCCAATTACACTTATATTAAAAAAAAATTAAAATTTAATGTGATTCAATATAAATCATAGAAGTAGTAAGGTTAGTGTTGCAATTTACTTGTCAAGTATTTGTCATGATTTTATCTTATCGTGAAGGATATTGAAAGATAAAAATAACTTCAATTGATCTAAAAAATAGTTGTTAAGTTATTGCAACGCTCCAATTACTCTAAAAATAACTGTTGAGTTATTAGTAAAATCTAAAACTCTTCAAAAGCTATGATTCTTCAATCATAGAAACATAGCTACAATTGAACTACGGACTTCAAAAGAGAAATAGCATTCCACAAATAATAAACATGTTTAAATTGAAAGATGACAATAGAAAATCCCTAACATATTAATTGCTTATAAAAAGAAAACCAAGTTAAACCTAGAAACACCAAAACAAAAGAAGCATGCATAATGCATTCCAAACTTGAAATTCATGTAAGCTAACCAAACTATTTAAACAAAATTAACAAAAAAGATTTTGCAAAGAAACAAAATAGGGAAGAAACTATTGAAAAAGAAATACTCTAAATTAAATAAGTATAATTAGGAATCCAATCCACTCAAAACCAAATTGCAAAAAAAAAAAAAAAATAGTGAACATAGATAAATGTAAATAATCTAAACTTTGCAGAAAAATACATAAAAGAATGTTCAAGTAAAATTTTTTCGAAAATGAAAAAAGAAAAAAAAAAAGACACTTTCAGACTGAAGTGATAGCAAGAAGAATAAAATGTAACAAAGGAAAATGGAGAGTAAAAAACCATGGCGGAATCTAGAACCCGCAATGTATATATACTAAAAAATTTACATACATAAGTGGATTCAGTAATTTTTTTGAAATCCAATTTACTAATACTAATATTATAATAATTTAATAATAACAAATGAAATTTATATTTATGCTTCTAATTATCGAATATATTTATGAATAAAATAACAAATTAATAAAAAGGGTGATATACCTTGGAGTCCATGTGAGGGAAGAGGGATTGAGGTGATTGAAGGCAGACAGCAGAGTGAAATGAATAAACGGAGTGATGAAGCCGAGCAGCGCTGGAGATTCTTAAAAGACAGAAGTCGATGGCAACGACTAGATATATCCTCGAAGAACAATCTCTTGCTCCCACACACTGCTTCAGACATCCTTTGCTCAATCAAAGAAAATGTTCTCTTTTTATCTCTATCTCGCTTCCTCTCTCCTTTCCTCTATCTTTAATTTAGAAAATGAAAATTATGGTTTCGGGGAAATTTTCCGTTTAGTTTACGAGAAATTGATGGATTATTTTTGAAAAGGCCATTTGCAAATAAAATTGTTAATTTGTTGGCTACATTGCAGTCATTTTTTTAAGCATGAAAAGCATAAAAGGCAGCCTTTTCAGTTTTCAATAGAAGCTGTTGAAAGGCAACCCACATTTTAGTCTTTATTTCCCAAAACCAAAAACAGTTTTCTATTTGTAATTGGATTATATGTGTAAAGCTCATTCGTTTCCGGAAGTACGTAAAATCCATTTTTCGTTTAAACAAAATCATTAAAACCTAAAGCGTGATTATAAATAATAATATCATCAATTAAGTGGTTGATTTAATTAATTAAAATTTATTTTTTAACGAAAGATTTTGAATTCGAATTTACTTATAACCGTTTGTTGAAATTATCATAAATACATAATTTATAATTATTTGTTTTAAATTATCTTAAATTATTAAATATAATACATCATGCACTGACTTAAGAGGAAAACTTACCAACAAAATAAAAATCACCAATCAAACTTAGACAAATGTCATTAAAACAATCCTTTTTGGGATAATTTTTTAATAAATAATTAGTGTGCAACTCGCACTTCGCGTCTAAAGTTACAATTAAATTGCAAATCTTCTTATTAATGTTAAGTTTAAACATTTATATCATTAGCGTAAGCTTCATGTATATTAAAGAAGTAAAAGATGAGATAGACGTGAATAATTTACAAAGAAGAAATAACAAAAGTGTAGGCAATATATTAGTGTTAATACATACAAAAACGGTTAAGGATGACGGTGAATGAGTCTAAGCAGTTAATTGTACAAAAAATAATTACACAAAATATAATAGATCTACATCTATGATATTGACTTTCAGCTTAAATCTTGCATCTTAAACTTTGAAATGAACAATTCAATGTTGATTCTTAAAATGGAATTTTAAATGAATTACTTCAGTAGTTACTTGGTTTATCTTAGATTTTGTGAGTTCAAAAATCAATAAATCTTGTACTGTTATATTTTGTTTTGGTTCTTTCATTATATACTTGCAAAAGTTTAAGATCAATGGGATCATCTTTGTATTTAAATTTGTTTGTAGATATTTGTCATAATGGATTTTAGGGATCACTAGATAAATTTAAAAATAAAAAAGAGTTTTTGTAGATACCTATTTTGATTTGTGCCATTTTGACCCATTTCGGTCCAAATAGATACTTTCATTATTATTATTATTATTATTATTATTATTATTATTATTATTATTATTATTCATTTCCTTTTCTGTTCTTTTTGCTGCTTTCCTTTTGATTCAACATGCATAGAAAAATTAAGATCAAAATCCTCTTGGTCAACACAGAATCAAATTAAGACAATTGTTGAAATTTTGGCCCTAAAATCTTGTCTGGACGTAATGCAATCCCAAGAATCAAGCCTGGATTGATTCTATCTATTTTCTAAATTGATCATAGGTTGCCTATAAATTGGATTAATTTTGTAGAACGAGAACACACAGAGACACACAAAAAATAGAAAAAAAATTGTTGGAGAAGTTTTGGGAAAAGTCTGGCATAAGGGTTTCTGAGATTCGAAAATTGAGATTTTGGATTTAATTTGAAGTTCTGGTGAGATCTTGGGTTTCTGGAGGTGGTTTTGAAGTCATAAAAGGTTTTAAGGAGAGTTTAGGATGATCTAGAAATCTTTTTGAATTTTTTTTAGATTCTTTTCAAAATTTTATGGGTTTTTCTGGGTTTTCCAAAGAACTTTGAATTTTTCGGTGAAATTTTTCGTCAAAAGTTAAAGTTTTCAACGAGATTCTAACGAAATTTCCAGAATCTGACAGGTTTTTCATAAACCAATGGGTTTTTCAGTTTTTCATTGAATTTTTTAGCAAAGTTTCTAAAAATTGGTGGGATTTCCAGTTTCTGGTTGAACCTTTCAATGGGCTTTCTGAAGAGAGGTCAAAGGTTTTTTAGGTTAGAGAGAGAGGCTCTGAAGTTTCTAAGAAAAAATGCTAAAGGGTGCCTTATATACCACCTCTACACAACATTATTTTGGTAAGCTAGGATCTGCGCGTCGACCTGAAGATCTGTGAGCCAACCCGTATCTTAACCCGACCTAATCGCAGGTTTTTTTTTTGTTTTATTTTACTTTTTGATTTTGATTTATTTTATTTTATTTTAACCCCTTTTATGTTTTATGTTTTTTTTTTGTTTTTTTTTTCTTTAAAACAAAAAAAAAAGGAAGATTATTTTTGCCATTTTTTTTATTTATAAAGAAAAAAGAAAAAAATGATAATGCAATTTTTTTAAAAAAAAAAACTTTCTAATAAAAAAAAAAGAAAAAAAATCAATAGTTCATTATTAAATTGTTTGGTAAATTATGAGCAAGGCTTAGATAATTCAAAATCAAACTGCTACCATCCTTTGAATGGGCGTTTTGAGGGTGCTACAACCTTTTCTATACGTAATCGACTTCTGAACCTAACCTTTGTTTTATAGATCAACTTCAATCAGGTAACCAATCACACCTAATCAAAAAAAAGATTGGTGGCAACTTCTTTCATTCCAAGTCTAGCAGCAGGTCCACGAATCTATACGTTATGACAGCTTACTGACTTCGCTGAGGACCTATTAGAGAGTCAAGTTAGTAAAAGATTTCTTATTATCCAAGCCTTGTCTAACAAATTTGATATTACTTCTTTTTATTGCTTATATCTGCTTTATTAATGTTTATTTGTTTAACCTATTATTCATTACTTATATTTGTTTAAATATTTACTTATTATATATGTCATTCAATTGCATGTGCATAACATAAGTTCTCTACCCGAGCTCTACCTTTAGAAGGGAATGAAGTACCTATGACCTCATGAGATTTCATATCTCTGTATGGGCCTGTGAAACACTCCCACTCATATTGAACCCTTTTTCACTTAAAGCCTATGATGGGTGATGATTGGGGTGCCTTACTAGTCTATAATGGACCATGCTGTAGAGAACAATTTGGGAACCTTTAGAAATGGCCCAAATCACATATAGTTCACTTTAGAAGCCCAACCATAGATAGAGCCTTATTTCTTATCCTTTATAAAAATCCAAAATTTCAGATCATGTTGTTATCTTAACTGTTATATTTTCCCTATGTTTCATTGAAATGACTAACTAATTTTTTTGTCTTCTTATATTTCTTTTTGCATACATTCACGAACATGTTCATAAATTGTATAGTATTCTTGCCCCAAAGCATTTCAACAAAAACCCTCATGGATTCCACAAAACATCAAGTTTACGCTTCATCCATGCTATTCAAATGTAACTCTCCCATAGAAGTGAGAATAGAATTAAAAAAGAGGCAGCTAGAAGAAGGAGACTATTTACCACCTGGTCATGTCTCTACACTATCAGAAGAAGTTCGTCTACTCTTCAAACACAATGACCTAAAAAGCCTATCAGACACATGCAATGGTATGACCCTTTCAAGGTATGGCGCTTTTTGTAAAAAGTTTAGACATATTTCATATTTCTTGTTAGTGGGGTTGACTATTCACTTATCAAGGTAATTGTACAGTTTTGAGATCCTTCTTATTGGTGTTTCATCTTTAATAAGGTTGATCTAGTACCAACAATTGAGGAGTACTTAACTCTGGTGGGTATGCATCTATTGTATCTAGACAGAATATACATGAAGAAACATAAATCAAGAAATCACAAGAAGCTAGGCTAGATGCTAAGAGTGGAAAAAGAGACTATAGACTCATACATTCAAGAGAAAAGAGATCACAAGGGTTTTTCACGAGAGGTTCTCCAGGATTTCATTGTCAAGCATCCAAATGATTATCAGGGAATGAATATATTTGCTCTAGCCATATATAGATTGGTTATTTTTCCCAAGGTCCTAGGACACAATGAGATAAAAGTGATGGATTTATTTAAGTAGATTGAAAGAGATTGTAATCTTTCACTAGTTATCTTGGTAGAAACTATCAGATCTCTGAATTTTTATAAGCAAATGGACAAAGCACATTTCATAGGCTACTTACCTTTATTGTATGTATGGATAAAAAGCCATTTTGAATGCAAGAAAAGTACTTTTACCAAATTGTATTTCCACACTCGAAGCTCGATTAGAGAATTCTATCAAGTACTTGGCCAGAGGTAAAAACTCAAAAGGAGTAAAAATATCTGCTACAAGGGCTCACAACTAGTCAGGTAAAATGGTTAGCTCCATGGATGGACAGGAAACCTATGTGTATCAATGTGGAGATGAGACAAGGGTCTCACTTCTAGGTCTATGGGGGTTAACAAGTTATGTCGCATTAATGGTAAGGAGGCAGTATGGAGCTAAACAGTTTATTCCTATGACCTGCAAGCTCAGCCAGTTTGATTGCTCATATAGAGAGTCTGAAACTTTCCAAAAGAGTGATAACATGATTAAAGCCTAGAAGAATCCTAAGAGAGTAAGCCCAGGGCCATTCACTGATCAAGTTACTCATGGATATTTGGTTTGGAGAAATAAAAGAGGTTAGAAAATTACATTTATGCCTCAGGATCATCACTTACCAGTAGGTTAAAAATCTGATAAAAAGCTTTCAGAATTAAAACATGAGATAGAGAAGGAAAAATTGAGATAAAAGGTCTTGAAGTTGCAAGAAGAAAAAGATCAGTGGCAAAATAAAGCAAAGAAACTAGAAATTCAAGTCCACATAATTTTCAAAGAGTATAGTAAGGCCTAAAAAGTTATTAGAGAATAGGATAATGCCCTAAAAAAGCTGAATGAGTTACAACAAGAGCATAAGAGGTTGCACATACAAGTACAAGCCAAAGAAATAAACAATATAGAATTGGTTCATGAAAATAAAAAGCTAAAAGAAGAGCATAACCATATAAAAAATGCTTTCATAAAAGTAGAGTAGGAGAACCAATAGCTTTCAGACCACATTCTGACTCTAACATTAAAGTTGAGTGAACAAAAAAATCATGTCAGGTTCTTTATAGAAAAGCATAGAGAATTATCCTATCAAGTGTGGTGTGACAAAAGGAAGAGGTTAGAAAGACAGAAATACATAAAACACCTCACTACTCAGATAGGCAAGGCTGTGATCCAAGCAGGCGAAGTGGCAAAAAAGGCTAAAGCACTAAGAGTTTTGATTACACTAGCAGGGGAGTATAGACAGAAACTATCAAACTTTATTGAGGAAGCTAAGGACCAGTATGAGCAAGTTAGACATTTCTATAGAGGAACAATGCTAGGTTTGATGTAAAATAAACTTCTGTGAAATAAATGAAAATTTTCTTTTGTTGGATTTCTTTTAAGGGGCAAATATTTTTTTTCTTTTCTTTTCATTTCCATGCATTTGCATTACATTTATTCATGCACTCATTATTATAGTATTATCATTGAATCTTTAATTGTGGTACTAAGGTGCAAGAATAGCTACACATCAATACAATACTCAGGCTCAAGCTAGAAAGATGGAACAGGACAATACCAGTCATTTTGAAAAGATAAAAAAAGTCGAAGAAGCACTAGAGGGAAAGCTTAACCAAATTTTATAAGCCCTAGAAAAGATAAATAAGGAAAAATTAGTGGAAGAAGACACTTCACAAAAGGCTACCAATTTGGCATATCCTGCAAGCTTCGATCCACCATAAAATCAAATCGTACCACTCTTCCAATCTCAACAAATAGCTTTTCTAAAATACACCAACCTAGGAATGACCTATGCACCAGTTCATGAGAATGTCCAAATTTATGATAATCCTATCTTTGTTGAAAAAATAGCTGAGCTCATTTAACTCCTTACTATATATGAGTTAAAAGAGAAAGAAAAGCCATAGGCAGTTACACCCTTAGAAAATTTTAAAACTAATCAGGCTATGAATAGGCTTAAAGAAAGACTAAGAGTTGTAGAGGGAATAGATTTCTATGAATCCATAGATGCAGTAGGACCTTGTCTAGTACCAGATGTGATGATGCCACCAAAGTTTAAAGTACCAGAGTTTGAGAAGTATAATGGTACCAAGTATCTTATCACACATATTACTATGTACTATCATAAAATGGCAATGCATGCCAGTAATGAAAAACTACTTATACATGTATTTCAAGATAATTTGACTGGATCTGTGACAAAATGCTACATTCAATTAGATGGGATTCATATCAAGACATAAAAAAGATCCAACCAGATCTTTTATTAATCAGTACCATCCTATCATTGACATGGCTCCTAACCATCTTTTTTTACAAGCCATGAAAAAAAAGGCATTTGAGTCTTTCAAGTAATATGCTCAAAAATGACCGGATATGACTGTCCAAGTATAACCCCTCTTAATAGAGAAAGAAACTACCGTGCTGTTTATGAGTACTTTAAAGTCACTTTATTATGAGAGGGTGATCAAAAATACGACTAAGAATTTTACTGACATGGTAATTTTGAGAGAAATTATTGAAAATGCCATTAAAAATAGCAAGTTTGAAGAAGGTAAGTCTTCTAATAAAACATCCAAGAAGAATAAAAGTGAGACTTAGGCTGTGAGTTTTAAGAGGCAGTAGTTCATAAGTTATTTTCAACCTATTTACCACACATACCATCACATGGTAAATTATACCTCTACAACTCCCTACCAATCAACCACTTGACCATCTTATCCATCTTCATGAAGATCCCCTGTTCACCCAATCAGCACCATAAGTAATACTAGAGAACCATGAACTAGAGAAAGACCAACCTTTGACCCCATACCTATAAGCTATATGAGCTATATCAAAAGCTTTATAAATACTATTTAATAACCCTTGTCCCTGTAAAATAGCTTAAACATTTTTACCTTAAATGGTATGATTTCAATACCCATTATGACTACCATTTTGAAGTGGTAAGACATTCTATTAAAAACTGTACTCCTTTCAAACATAAGGTACAAAGTTTGATTAAGAAAGGATTGATAAGCTTTGATACCAGTGAGAGCTCTGCACCTAATGTCAGTGAAAATCCTTTGCCCAATCATACGATCAATGCTTTAGACACAAATGAAAAATATGTGAAAAAAAAATAGAGGAGCTTAAGATGCCATTTGACTAGCTATATGAAGCCTTATATAAAGCTGGGATGATATGACCAGTGGCTCCATGCATTCATGTAGGAAAATACATCCCAAATCAAATATGTAAATATCATGATCGGGCACCAAGTCATTCAAATGATGTTTGTAAATAGTTTCGTGGTGAAGTTCAGAAATTGATGGACTTTCACCAAATAGAGTTTTATGAAGAGTCAGGAGCTTTAGAAAACATCGAGGTGGCTATGATAGACAGGTGGGTGCCAAAACTTATCACTATATGCTATAAAGAGAAGCCACAATCGACTGGGAATAAGTTTATTCCCAAACTAGTAACCCTCAAAATTTAATGTCTATTCCTTTATAAAGATAATAAAATGGTGCTTTGGAAATATGAATGTAGGGTGACAATGCAAAGGTAGCAAAAGAATATGCTAAAAGCTGAAATTACCCATATAACAAAAGTAGAGAACATAACTAAAAGTGAAAGATGTTACACTTTGGAGACTTTGAACAAAACAAAACAAAAGAAGGGAAAGCAAATTGAACCAAAGATTCTAGAGGAAGATACATCAAAATCTATGCTTGAAAAAGAGGCCTGTGAGTTTTTGAAGCTAGTCAAGCACAATGAGTACTCTATGGTGGAATAATTAAATAAAATACGAACTAGAATTTTTTTATTATCACTTCTCCTAAACTTTGAATCATATCGCAATGTGTTGTTAAAGGTATTGAACCAGGCTTATGTAGCCCATAATGTTTATGTGGAATGTATGAATCATCTGGCAGGTAATCTAATGGTGCTACACCATATCTCTTTCAGCAATGATGAGATTTTGTCAGAGGGTAGAAGAAGCACTAAAGCATTACACACACTGTTAAATGTAAAAGCCAAATAGTAGCCAAGATTTTTGTTAATAATGGGTTAGTCATTAACGTTATACCTATATCCACTTTGGCTAAATTACCTTCAATATGTCCCATGTCTAAAACAGTTAAATGGTGGTTTAAGCATTTGAAGGGACTAGATGAGAAGTATTGAGAGACATTAAACTACCGATACAGATTGGTTCATTTATTTTCAATATAAAATTTTAAGTTATGGATTTTTTTTTCATCATACAGCTGCTTATTAGAAAGACCATGGATCCACAAGGTAAGTGTTGTCCCTTCCTCATTACATTAAAAAATCAAATTCAATATAAAAAGGCAATTGGTGATTGTGGCTGAGGAAAAAGATTTACTGGTAACCCAACCCATAAATACCTCATATGTAGAAGCTACAGAAGAATTACTAAAGTGCTCTTATAGATCTTTTGAACTTGTTAATGTAGTAGACGAAGGGCTCAAATTCAATCAGATTGTGATCAATCAAATGGTCAACAAAGGTTGGAGTATTGGGTTTGACCTAGGTAAAAATCTTTAAAGGGCGCGAGAATTCCCAAAACTTGAAGACAACAGTGATAGAACAAGATTGGGTTATGAGACGGAAGAAGTACCAAACCATAGCAGAAGGGCGAGAAATGAATCAACAGTTATTCTACACTTAAATAAGGCTTTTACTCCTAAAAGATACATGCTTTCAAAAGTTGAAAAAGACCCAAAAGAGGAACCAAAGTGGGAGGAAGCTTTTGCCAAGTTATCCATTCACATGGTGGATGATGGAAACCAAAATAAGAAAGTCATGGTTTACCTTTGCCACCGGGATATGAATTACAGAATTGGACGGTCATCTAAATGCCTACTATTTTTTATTTTCCTTCAATGTAATCATATTTCCTAATTGCTTATGCCCAAAAGTATTAGAATGAAATCTTATGTTTAGGCATTTTATTTTTCATTACTTTAATAAAAGTAGGAACATGCATGTTGTTCATTTTTTCCATTCCATTCATTTCACCATCAAATTTTCTTACCAATATTTTTTATTCTATCAACTTTTAGGTCCCCAAATGAATGTAAAGGTAATCATGACAATGATCTGGGTTCTAACTTTGAAAATTTAATTAATACCGATGAACTTGATAATGAAAAAAATTATAAGGACCAATATACTTTGTCTCTGGACTTAATGAAGTTAATTAAATAGGAAGATAAATTCATTGAACCTCATCAAAAAGTGGTCTTTCATAGAAGACATGGAAAAGACCACTTTTATCACCATATGGGAGATTTTTTGTTATAAGGTTATGCCCTTTAGACTAAAAAATGCCAAGGTAAGTTATCAGAGGGCCATGGTAATACTTTTCCATGATATAATGCATAAGAAGATTGAGGTGTACGTCGATGACATGATTACAAAATTTAAAAAGAGAAAAAAACATACAACCAACCTCAAAAAATTATTTAAGAGGTTAAGAAAGTTTTAACTCAAATTAAATCTAGCTAAATGTACATTTAGAGCCAAATCCAAAAATTTGTTAGGGTTCATAGTTAGTGAAAGAGGGATAGAAGTGGATATAAACAAAATATGAGCTATTCAAAATTTATCCCCGTCAAGCATACAAAAAGAGGTTCGAGGCTTTTTGGACAGATTAAATTATATATCTCGATTCATTTTTTAACTCACTCTTCAATGTGACCCTATTTTCAAACTTCTTTAGAAGAATAATCCCGGGGAGTGGAATGAACAATATCAAGAAGCTTTCGATAAGATCAAGTGATACTTATCAAACCCTCAAATATTAGCACCCCCTATTTTAGAAAAACTATTGATTCTATACTTAGTGATACAAAAAGGCTCAATGGGATGTGTGTTGGGCCAACAAGATGAATCCAGTAAGAAAAAAAAAGTTATTTATTACTTGAGCAAGAAATTCATAGAATATAAGTTCAAGTATTCATCAATAGAGAAAATGTGTTATGCTTTGGCTTGGATAGCTAAGAGACTCAGGTAATACATGTTATACCATACAACTTTGCCTATAGATAAACTGGATCCCATCAAATATATCTTCAAGAAGCCTTCACTATAAAAAAGAATCGCAAGATGGCAAGTGATGCTTTTTTAATATGACATAGTATATGTGAGCCAAAAGGTGATCAAAGGAAATGTCATTATTAAATTTTTGATAGATAAGGTCACTAATGATTATAAGCCCTAGAAGCTTAATTTCTCATATGAGGAATTAATGGCCATGTTAGAATCAAAAGAAGACAATGATGAATAAGAAACATGATGGATGTATTTCAATAGAACCGCTAATGCCATGGGGCACAAGATTGAAGCAATTTTGATATCTCTAATGGAGCACTACTATCTTGTTATAGCAAGATTAAATTTCAACTACACCAATAATATAGCTAAATATAAGGCTTGTGTCATAGGGCTGCGTGCTTCTTTGAGCGAGAAAATTGAAACATTAAAGGTGTTTAAGGATTTAACTCTTGTCATTTATCAACTGAAAGGTGAATGAAAAACAAAGGATTCCAAACTTATCCCTTATCATAAATACATTTTAGAGCTATGCAAATGGTTTAAAACAATATGGTTTAAACATTTACCTCAAGAAGAAAACCAGATTGTAGATGTTTTGGCTACCTTGGCCTTAATGGTACAAATTGATAACACTTCAGAGATTTAGCCTATCAAATTGGATATAAAAAATACGCCAGTACATTGTGTCAACTTGGAAGAAGATGAGGATAGCTGCCCATAGTATAATGATATCATATAGTATTTAAAAAACTAACAGTATCCAAATCAAGCAATAAAAAATGATAAGAGAATCTTATGAAGATTGGTCATGAGATTTTTTCTAGATAGGAAAATTTTGTACAAAAAAGGTAAAGACCAAGTATTATTACATTTTGTGAATGCATTTGAAGCCAAAAAAATTATTGAAGAGGTGCATAATAGTGTATGTAGAGTACATGCAAATAGGCACATGATGGCGAGACAAGTTATGCGAATTGGATATTATTGGTTGACAATGGAAAAGATTACATTGATTATGCTCAAAAATGCTACAAATATCAAATTTATGCTGACAAGATTCATGCTCCACCCAGTGCTTTACATGTCATAGCACCACCTTAGCCATTTTTTATGTAGGGAATGGATGTTATTAGGCCTATCACACCAAAGGCCTTAAATGAAAATAGATTCATTTTTATGATGATTGATTACTTTACTAAATGGGTCGAAGCTGCCTCTTTCACAATAATAACTAGATCTGTGGTTTACAAATTCATCAAAAAAGAAATTATCTATAGATATGAACTCCTAGAAAGAATCATTTCAAACAATACAAAGAATTTAAACAGTAAGATGATATAGGAAGTATATGCTCAGTTTAAGATCAAGCACCATAATTCAGCTCCTTATCACCTGAAAATGAATGGGACAGTGGAAGCTGTAAATAAGAACATTAAGAGAATTCTGGAAAAGATGATTGAAACGTACAATGATGGACATGATAAATTACTTTTTGCTTATATACGTATCGAACTTCTGTGCGTACTTCTACTAGGGTAACTCTCTTCTCCTTGGTTTATAGGATGGAAACTATATTATCAGTAGAAGTAGAAATCACATCGCTAAGGTCTTAAAAGAAATGGGATTAGAAGAGGCTGAATGGATTCAAGAGTGCTATGAGCAATTAAACTTTATTGAGGAGAAAAGATTGACGATGCTTTGTCATGGCCATTTGTACCAAAAAAGGATGATGAAAGTTCATGACAAAAATGTTAGACCTTATCAGTTCTGAAAGAGAGAATTGATGTTGAAAAGAATTCTTCTAAGTCAACATGACGATAGAAGAAAGTGAACTTCAAATTGAAAAATGCCTTATGTGGTAAAAATAGATTTTTCAGGATGAGCTTTGATCTTGTCATAAATGGATGGAGATGAACTTTCTGGTCTTATCAATTCTAATATAGTAAAGAAGTATTTTGCTTGATTAAAAAAAAAAGAAAAAGAAAGAGAAGTTCAAGCCGAAAACCCAAAAGGCTAGCTTGGATAAAAAAAAAGGTTCAGATTAAAACACTGAAAGGCAGTTTCAATTGGCACTACTTGGGAAGGCATATCTGGGACAATAAATGTCAAAGAGCTTTTAAGTGTTGGGGCATTAAATTTTAATTGAACTTTTGAAAAAGATCCGGGATTTGTTATTATGATTATCTAATCATTTGTTTTAGGGTACTGCTACCCTAAAATAGTCACTCTTATGCATTCTTTTTCCTTCACACCATCATTAGTAACTGATTATCCAAATAAATGAAAGCCATCTTATTATTCTTTCAATCCTATACATTGCTTTCCCTTTTTATATCTTGCCATGAAAGGAAGAAGGCATAACTTGCATCTTTATACTTTTAAATTAGGATAATGATTAATAATTGAACAAACTCATAAAAAGTGTGTTATTTAGAAGGATTGAAAGAGATAAAGGCAAGATGAACCCTAAAAAGAAAAAGGAGGAAATTAACTTTTGTGGCTTTTTTTGGGATAAACAGACAAGCAAACAAAAAGGTTCCTTTGCCAAAAATGTGCCTCCAAGTTGATAAATGGTTTCTTTGCATGCCTCTAGGCTGATGGAAGGTGGTTTTTTTTACCAAAAATGCATATCTAGGTTGATGAAAAATAGCTTCTTTACTAAATGCAAAAAGGATTTCTTCATTAAAATATACAATGAAGGTAAACATGTAAGATAATATCCGATAGTTTCTCTTCTAAAGGTGTACAAAAATGAAAAGGGCGAAAGCCTTAGTACCACAATTAATGATTCATCTGCATCTTAAATAAGGCATGCTTTACATTATTTGCCTACTTGATCTTAGTTTAATCTAGATTATTTTTTATGATTCATGGCTCTACCTTGACTTAATCTTGATCGCCTTATTTCAATTCGTGGTTTCATCTCGATCGCCTGATCTTGGCTCAGTTTAGATCATCTCTATTGATTTGTGATTTCATCTTAATCATTTATTTTTTACCTCGACTAGGTCCTGATTGTTTTACTTTGACTTATGGTTTTATTAATCTTGGCTCAATCCAAATCATTTCTTATGATTCATAGTTTTATTTTGATCATTTATTCTGACCTCGACTTAATCCTAGTTGCTTTATTTTGACTTATGATTTCATCTCGATCATCTGATCTTGGCTCAGTCTAGATCATTTCTTATGATTCATGATTTAATCTCGGTTATTTATTCTGACATCGACTCGATCTTGGTTACTTCACTTTTTGATTTGTGGTTTTGTCCCGATCACCTAACCTTGGTTTAGTCCAAGTCATTTTTCAAATTTGAGACCAGAGTGAGTGTTTAGGTCTTTACAACATCTTTGTCTGACAAAAATGTATAAAGAGGGGTAGTTGTAGACACCCATTTTGATTCAGGCCTAATTGGGCCCATTTTGTTCAGACCCATTTTGGCCTATTTTGATCCAAGTAGACGTTTTCATTATTGTTATTATTATTACTATTTTTATTTTATTTTTATTATTATTATCTTTATTTTTATTTTTATTTTTATTTTTTATTTTTTTTTGCTTTCTTTTTTATTCAACCTACACAAAAAAATGAAGATCAGAATCTTCTTGGTCAACACAGAATCAAATTAATACAACTGCTAAAATTTTAGCCCTAAAATCTTATCCTGACAGAATGCAATCTTAGGAATCAAGCTTGGGATTGATTCTATCCATTTCCTGAATTGATCCTAAGTTGCCTATAAATTGGACTAATTCTACAAAACAAGTCCACACGAAGACACACAAAAAATAGAAAGAAAATTATTGGAGAAATTCTAAGAAATGTCTGGCAGTAAGGGTTTCTGAGATTCAAAAATTAAGAATTTAGATTTAATTCAGAGTTCTAGTGGAATCTTTGGTTTCTAGAGGTGGTTCTGATGTCATAAAAGGTTCAGAAAGGGTTTAGGATGATCTAGGAATTTTTTTAGATTTTTTTCAAATTTTTCAAGGTTTTTTTAGGTTTTCTGAAGAACTTTGAATTTTTCAGTGAAATTTTTCAGCAAAGATTGAAGTTTTCGGCAAGATTTTAGCAAGATTTTCAAAATCCAATAGGTTTTCCAAAAATCAATGGGTTTTTCAATTTTTGGTTAAATTTTTAGATGAAATTTCTATAAATCAATGGGATTTTCAGTTTTCAGTTTAACCTTCCAGTGGGTTTTCTAGAGAGAGGTTAGAGGTTTTTGGGGTTAGAGAATGAGAGGCTATGGGGTTTCTAAGAAAAAACGTTGAAGGGTGCTTTATATACCACCTCTACACGATGTTGTTTTGGTAAGCCAAGATCTGCGCATCGACCCAAAGATCCATGTGCCAACCCGTATCCTAACCCGACCCGATCATAGGTTTTTCTTTTATTTTATTTTATTATTTTTTTAAATTTATTTTAACCTTTTTTGTGTTTTTTTTTCTTTAAAAAAAAGAGAGGAAGATTATTTCTGCCATTTTTTTTATTTCTAAAGGAAAAAGGAAAAAATGATGATGCAGTTTTAAAAAAAAAACTTTCTAATAACAAAAAAAGGAAAAAAAATCAATAATTCATTATTAAATTGTTTGGTAAATTATGAGCAAGACTTGGATAATTTGAAATCAAACTAGTACCATTTTTTGGATGAACATTTTGAGGGTGGTACAACCTTTTTCATGCACAATCGACTTTCGAACCTAACCTCTGTTTTGCAAATCACTTCAATCAGGTGACCAATCACACCTAACAAAAAAAAAAGGTTGGTGGCAACTCCTTTCATTCCAAGTCTAGTGATAGATCCGTGGATATATACGTTATAATAGTCTTCATCAATTTTTTTTTTGTTATGTGTGTTTGGCTACCTATTAAAACTTACCTTTTAAATAAAATATTAAAAATATAATTTTAGGTTTGCAAAAATAGTTTAAGTTTAAGAGTCAGTTCCATATAAGAAAATATTAGCACCCCCACAACCCTCACTTAAAATGATACCAATTAATTATGTATTATCCTTTAATTTTGTCTAAAATGGTCTTAATTTTGATATTTAAAATTAACTTTCTTAATTTTCTTTATTGTAGTAAAAATATATTTTTATTCTTATTTTTTCATCTTGGTTGGAAAAAAAAAAACCTTGCTTATTAAAAAATTCTTAAAAATATTTCAATATTTTGACAATATTAAAAGGAATTTTTTTCACCTAAGGATTTTTTAAGAATTGATACTCGAAATTTTCAAAAATTTCATCATCAGCGGTTCATGTTTATCTTCAAAATTAATATTTATAACGCATATAATAAAATATGATAATTATAATTCAATCCCAATAATATTTAAAAAATTCATTTCTTATTCTATTTATTAAAATAGATAATAATTTTTTATCAAAAATTATTTTAAATGCTCTAGTATATTAACAATAGTTTAGATAAATTTTCTTACCTAGAGATTCTTAAAGAATCACTACTCAAATTTTTTTTAAAATCTTATCCTCGAAGATTTTTCGTGTTTACATTTATAATAATTATTAATATTTAAGAGTTATGTAATAATATAATTATCTATAAATGAATTTATTTCCTGAAAAATGCATACCTTTATAAATATTTTATATTTTTATTTCTTCTTAAAAAAATGAATTTAGAAAAAATAAAAATCTTCGTATTAAAAAGAGTTTGGCAAATTTTAGAAGTCTTTTCTCACCTAGGAATTTATAAGAATCACTACTCAGACTTTTTGAAATTCTATTATCGGATATCTCATTTACTTTTTCCTTTTTTTTTATTTAATTTTGAATTTATTATTATTATAGTTATTTTTAGGAAAAATAATTTATTATCGTAAGTGACATTCATGTGATCATTTGTAAGTGATATTCATGTATCATTATATTAATTAATCATCATAAAAAATCTTTTAATCTTTTTCTTTTATCAAAATTACATATTTTAGGAAAATCAAAGGAAAAAAAATTTTTATATTGAATATTTTCCTAAATACTCTATTGCTTTGATAGTATTTTTTTTAAAAAAAAATATCTTCACTTAGAGATTTTAAGAAATCACTACTCGAACTTCCTTAAAAACTCATCCTTAGAAACATTCATATTTTTTTAAATTATTAAATTTCTATGACATGAAAAAGATATTAATTAAAACTAAATTTATAATCCTAATTACTTAATTTTTTTAAGTGTTATTATTTTTATTGTTACAAATAATTAAAACTATTTAAATGTGTCTATTTTTAAAATGTGCATACAAAAATAAATAAGCAATTAAAAAATCTAAAATAAATTTTCCTCAAAATGGATCAAAATCTAATTCAAAGGAAATGTCCAAGATAGTTAGCTACAACTTAGGCTTATCTAGATCAAGCAATCTGAGCTTGGTCCAAATAGGGTCAAGTTGGGTTTAGATTGGTGGGTTAATCAAGTGACCCAAATATAAACAGACCCTAGAGCTGGCCCAATGGCTTGGAGCGAACAAGGCCCAATGGATTGCCAACTAGGTTTAAGCTCATGGATCGATTTGAACTAGTTCTTTTTTTCTAACAAGTTGAGTTAACCCGCCTAATTTTTTTTTACTATGAAATCCAAATTTTTTTTTAAACTCATTTTATTGCCTTTAGAAAAAAAAACCTAGCTTTCTTTAAAAAAATCCAAGTAACTGGCCCTAAGTATGCTGCTATTCGTCTTTCTGGCAATCAATGCTTTTTTTCTCTTCTTTTTTTCTTTTTTTTTTCTCTTTCTTTTTTCCCAACATCGTAGCTTCCTTTCTTTATCAGAGTTTCTAACCCAAAAGCCTTGTCAACTGTTAATCACCCTTTTTATTACCATCATCGACTTTTCTTTTGATGTTATTATCAAAAGCCTGCTAGTCCATTTCTCTTTTCTTTGTTAATTTTCTTTTCTTATCTTTTTCATTTTTTTTAAGCTATGACTAATTTTTTATTCTTTTGCTTTTGTTTTTGTAAGAAAGCTTAGCGTTGAGGTTCCTTCTTATGGGGAGGATTGTGACTTTGATTTTTTTTTTTGTTTTTTGGTTGGGTATGGTTTTTTTATGCCTTTTTTTTGTTTAAGTGAATGCTGACTGTTTGTTTTTTTTTTTCTTAAGGGGCTAGAAAATTTTTTGGTTTTTTTTCCTTTTCTATTTTGGCTAAATTTTTTTTTTATATTCTTTGCTGGTTTTTTGGTAGAACCCTTTGGATAGTTTTTTTTGTTGCTTTTAGCAAAAGCTTACCTATTAGGGATGTGGTTGATTTTTTTTTTATTTTTGCTATGATTTTTTTATGTGTTTTCAAGTACTTGTTAGATCTTAAAAGGTTGATAATGTTTGGTTTGAGATTTTTGTGAATTATTGTTCATGGCATTTAATAAGCTCAGCAAAAATGAGAAGTTGTGATGACTCGTATATTCAAAGATTGATAATGAATGTCGTGAGGTAAGGGATGGCTTAGAAGAGTGGTGGAGGGTCTTCTGATTATGGAAGTTTTGGTGAAATTTTTTTTAGACTGGTGGACACTTGGCCAAATGGGTTTGTTGTGTCTTTTTTTAGGATGTTAGTCAATGGGGCTTTTTACAAGAGTAATGGGTGAATGTTCTTGTAGAGCACTATTGAGCATAAGAGCATGGGAATCTTTTTTGGGTGAAGAGAAAGTTGTTCACGGGAAGTTAAAGGAAAAAATTAGGAAAAATATGAAAGTGGGAAGAGTTAGGAAATGTCTAAGTGGAGAAAGTAGAGATAGTTGAATAAGGGCTTGAAGGGTCTATGCCAAGCAAGGATTAGGCAATTTGGGGATACGTTGAGGACTCTTTGGGTAAGCTGATGGAAGATGATCAAGTTTGGCAAGAGGTCTAGAGGGTTTGAGCTGCATATTTTTGTTCGGGTTGATAGGTTTTGGCGAGGATGGCAAAAGATTTAGAAAGGGTTTTTTTTTTCAATGGAGCTTGGTCTTGATTTTGTGAAGGTAGTGTAAGAGCTTAGATGGCTTGGGGGTGGCGTTTGGTGCAGAGGTTATGCAAGGCTCATGAGGGGCTTAATGCTTGCAAGGAAAATGGATGTTAAAATGCCTTTTTTTGCAAATGGTGCTTGTGAATTTTATCTGTCAATTAAGGTTGCAACAATCTAAGGTTCAACACTCTTTAGAGCTATGGGTAGTGGCTAACAAGTTACTGATTGCAGGGTGCAGGGTAGTGGGACAGTGTGTCTGGGCTATTATGGCTAGAATTAGTAATGGTTATCGGGCTTTTTTTTTTTGTAATTTTTTATTTTTTAATAATAAGAAAAATAAAATAATAAAAATAAAATTGGGCTTTGAAATTTACTTTAGACTCAAAATTAAAGTATGGGCCTTTATTAAACCTTCAAGCCTAAATAACTAAATTTTGAATTAATTCTGATTAAATCGAGTACCCAAATAGAATTACATTTGACAATTAATTCGAGATTAGCTCTAAATGAGTGAATTTAATTAAAATACTTAAATTAGCCCAAATTGAATTATTCAAATCAAGTGTAAAAATCGAAAAAAGCTGAATCAATTCGAATTAAATTAGGTTGAACTTCAAATTATACAAATTGATTCAAAAACGATTAATCTGGCAGAAACTTGAATAAGCTTAATTTAATTTAATTCAATTAAGTTAGTCCAAATTAAAACGTTAAAATTAAAATTTCAAGTTAGTTCGGACAAAATTAGGTATCTATAATTATCTTTGTTTTCACATTACTAAAAATCAGGAATAAGGCAAAAATATAAATAATAATTTTGTTCTAAGTTAATGGTTCAAAATTTTTTAAAGGTTTTGATTTTTGATTTTTTTTTAATCAATAAATTTAATCACTTGAAAACAAGAAAAAAAAAACTCAACAACTTTTGAAAATATAACAAGAGATTATGCCCAAAGGTCTCACAAATCTTAAAATTAAAGCAGATTCAGCTCAAAACACTTACGAATCTTATTTAGAAGATTTCAAGATTACGCCTAGAGGTCTTATAAATCTCAATAATTTTAAATGTTTCTCTAATCAGAGGTATTAAAACTTTGAAAATTTAAATATTTTGTCCGAAGATCTTATAAATTATACTTAGAGGGCTTAGAGATTATACCCGAAGGTCTTAGAGATTATGCCTAGATATCTTATAAATGTTGCTCGAAAGTCTTATTAATTATGCTCAAAGGTATTAAAATTTATGCTTGGAGGTTCTATAAATCTTGTCATGTATGAAAGCTCATCAAATTAGAGAACTTAAAAATTTTTAAAAATTTAAACATTTTACTTGAAGGTCTTACTGATTATGCTCAAAAGTATTTGAAAATTATTTAAAAATTTAAAATTTTATCCCAATGTCTTGAAAATCACCTACAAATTTAAGATTTTGTTCAAAAAACTTATAAATCATTTTTTGAAAATTTGGTTATAAAAAAGAAAATATTCAAATTTTAAGATTTCTTAAACTCCATATACAGTGGTTTGCTTTAGAGAAGCAACCACCCAACCTCCTAGTTAACTCCATGGAGAAAGTCAGAGAGAGCTTTTGTTTCTTGGCTTTTTGCCAATGTTTTCGGTCAAGATTTTTTGTCCTTATTTCCCCCTTTTTTCTTCAAATTTCTCCAAAGTTGGTTTTTGCTCCAAGATGTGAAAGGGAGCTTTGATTTCTCCAAAATTGCTGTGGCTTATGATTAAATTAGCAGTATAACTTAGCTTCTATACTTTTTACTAAGGTGTGTGATTTGTAAGCGTGGGAGAAGTGTGGACTGTTTGAGAATTGAGAGATTACATTAAAAATTAAAAAGATTTTTAAAGCAAAAATGGGTTTGGAGCAGTTGAAATGGGGAAGATGGGTATGGCCAACAACCGAGAAGGTCTAAGAGGCTTGCTTGTCGGATTAGTGGATCCCACAAATCAGAATCAGGATCTGCTACTGGTGTGATGTATGATTATATTACTCGTTTCTTTTTGGTTTGAGGGAAGTATGATTATTTATATATAAGTCTAATCCTATGTTTGTCCAAATCATTTTTTCCCTCTTCTCTATTTGATCCTAATATTCTAAAGCTTCTTTTTATCTGTCTGCTCCCACTTAATTTGTTTATTTGTTACTTCAGCATAAAACTTTTATCTCCCAAAACTAGAGCAAAAATAACTTTGGGCTTTCCTTTACCATGTCGCCTTCCCATCACATGGATCTGGGAAACCTTTTCCATTTGCTAATATTTGTGAAAAGCAATCAAGTCACCAATGAAACCTTGTGGAAATGAGGCTTATATCTATATGACATACCGAATAGATATGCTTCCCACCTTGTTAACAAGGTTTATGTCTCAATTTCATAGGAGGAGTAATTGAAATGCTTGAAGTTTATGCTATTCCTACAACAGTTTTTAGCAAAGTGGTTCTGCTTGGCCTCAAAGTACAGGATTTGAGCCTCAACACCAATTATAAAAGGATAAAAGCAAAGAAAATCTCAGGTCCATCAAACTCCTGTTATTAGTCGAAAAGATTTATAAATAATAAAAAAAAAAATCTTACGCTCTCAAGTCTCAATCCTAGATGGCAAGTCAGATTAAACAACTTCGATCCTTAGCCTCATGCATATTTTGTCAATGCAAAGCACAAATGAAAAAAGAGTTATTACAAAGTCATGTTCACATCGACAAACTCGAAGGCGATGGATTGATTTAATTGGTGAAGCCTAGTGCATGAGCTTTGAACTTGTTTCTAGTCTATCTTTAACAAATCTACTAGTAATTAAACCCAGCAAATTATTGGAGGAAAACTCGCTTTTTATCTATTATATAATTGACAAGGCCTAAAACAGAGGTCAAGCCCAGTGTGCAAGAAAAGGGATCCAGATAATGTCGCATTTCATTTTATTTTAATGGGACAACCCAAAGTGTTTTAAAGCAAAAACATGGTTAGAAAATTGAGGCCTAACATGTTCCCGGCAAACACAAAATTCAAACGCGCGAAGGAAACTTGAAACGTTGTGGTACTCGTACTAAAGCAGCAAAACAAACAGAAGCATGATATTTTCTAGTCAATATATAACAGAAAGGAAGAAGAATTGCACCATTCAAGTGCAGTTCATGTAAGACTTTGGTTGAAAAGTTAGGCGACAAATGAAAAACCTGTTTCCAGGGAATTGTCCAGTCTACAAAGCAGTCGCTTGGACATGAACAAGCTAGCATGTTTTACTTGACTGAAGACTCTATCCCCACCTCCAACGAGTTGCACCATGATTTGACTGAGATCCTCTGCTCCTAGGTGTCCACTTATAGAGGCTAGAAAGTTTTATCACAGCTCAGAAATAAGAAGAAAAGTACCGAAGTCTGGAACAACTTTCGGTTCTAGACCTTCTGTACCTTGTTAATTTCGAGTCAAGAGGGTGATGTCTGAAGACTTTAAGATGATTCCCACTGAAAAGAGCGCTAATACAATGGACATGATGAAACAAAAATCAAAAGCTGCACCAATTAACAATTATAAAAAGCATTCCCTGATTTTCAATAAAATACATGAAAATTTTGACAGCTTTTAAGATAATTGATAAACAAATCAGCCCATCTAGCAATAGAAACTTCTTGATTGCTACTAAGAAAAGGAATTGTTTGTATTTACATTGCAAAGTTTAGAAATTGGAGAACTGTAAGTCCCCTTCACATTTGAAATTAAGGTTATTAACCTACCTAGGGTGGAAAAATATTCAGACACATTAGAGTTCCTCAATCATCCTCACCATCATCTTCATTGTTAGTTTGTGTTTTTGAGCATTATATATCTCAGCAACCTGCAAATATCGAAGAAAAGTGATTAAGCAAAAAGAAAATAGTTGCTCTTCCTTCTCTTATCATGTGAAATGAATAATTTGTTATTATTCATTTTTCCATTACAAAGATCACGGACGAGCTCTAGAGAACACTAGACTAGTACGTGAGAAATCCGTTGTGGTTGTGTTTGTTCATATATCATCACACAACTTATTTGTTTTCACCTGCTCAGATGATGAAGCTTGCTCCGGAGTCTTATCTTCTCGAACGCTAACTAAACGTGGAAATCGAAGAGATATGCCCTTTTACCAAGAACAACAAGGAATTAGATGAGTTCATTTTCTATTCACAGAGAAATGCGTTGAGAAAATCAAGAAGTTGCAGGATCCAAACTGATGGGTCACGCTCAAAATTGAGTCATTATGTAATACATTTACAGAATAAAAAGAAAACAGGAAATGGGAGAGGAAGGAAAAAAAAGAAAAAAGAAAACTGTTAACTCTTCAACATGTGACAACTTCCCACCTTATCAGGATCCACAATCCCAATTGAAGCACGATGAACAGGACTGACAGTCAAGTCTGCAGCCTTTACCTCCCAAACCTGCAAGAAATTAAAAAAAAAAAAAATTGAACAAACTCCTGAAAACAAGACTCGCAATAGCCTAAAGTGTATCTAATCAGCATTTATTGAATGCAAAGGGATATGAGCAGACCTAGGAAATTATAACAATAACTATAGAAACACAAAACCAAGATTTCGGTTCATAATCCATTTTGAATCCAACATATCACTTGCAACTGTTGTAGGACAACAATAATTATCTCCATTGAATCCACAGGAACCATTTAAATTTTTTGATGTGAGACCAAAACTACTGATAAATCTTATAAGAATATTCAGCAACCCAGATTTCAACAAATGGGAGCAAGTACACAGAATAAGAAAAGCACTTATAGCAGTCACTGTAAAGTTAATGATTATTTCAAAAATGGCAACAATAAATATATTCTTGAAGAAGAAAAAGCACACAAAATTCCAGCAGATCACAGAAATATGCAGATGGGGCGAATGGAGAACACTGAGTCAAAAGAGACAACATATAACATAAGCATGCATCATGCAAAAGAATGCTGAAGTTGAGAAAATGCACCAATCCTCTCGAGAGGCTATAAATAGAAATATGTGGCAAATGTCCTGATCAAGAGAACTGAAAATTCATTGTCACTGTTTGTATCATATGACCTGTAAAGGAATGGACTATGTTGGAGAGTAGGGGAACACACTTCCCACCCCAGCCTGATATGGAATAGGCGTGAGTGCCTTTCAAACTAGAACTGTGGCAAGCTCACAACCAAACCATTTTATCTGATTATATGCACCATACAAGGATACTCCTTCCACTAAGTAAAATTTGTCCACTTCAGAAACATAGACATCATAAGACATGCAATTAACAAATCCACCAACACCCAAATATACTTTTGTGAAAGAAGTGTAATTTTACCTCAGTAGCCTCAAACCATACATCTGGCTTGATCATCTCTGAATAACAATAGTATGACTGATCAACAAGAACATTAGAATTTGTTCTATTTGCTCACGATTTCCTTTCTTCCAACAGAAGATAATATCAAGAGATAAACCTTTGGTTCAGGAATCACTTTAGAGCAGAGACTGGTGGAACGTTCTTCAAGCTCTGCTTCAGTAAATTCAGCACCTATTGAGCATCAAAAAGAGAAGGAAAAGGAAAGGGGGGACAGTAGATAGTCAGCAGGAAAGACAAGAAATATGTTGAACAGTCATAATTCAAATTTCACTAACCTATTTTACAGATACTCTGGAATTCTTCATTACTGTCATTATAACATGCCAAGAGAAAGGCACCATAGAATCCTAAGGACAAACACTATTGTACGTCAACATAAATCATGCAACAATTAAGAACAGAATCACATAAGCAATAAGTTGAGAACCAAAACAATCAACAGAGAATAAACTCTACAACTCTACAGAAGCTCTGGTCATCTGATATGTTAAATAAACAGAAATGGTTCTTTTCAGTCCACTTCCCACGGCCGTGGAAAGCAGCAATAGGCACTAGGTCTATTGTGTCTCCAATACTGTATGGTACAAGGAACACAAAAAGTTAAATATGAGCAAAATAGCATCTGATCATAATTTGCGCTGGGAATTAAACATTTCTAACACCTTACCTTTCCATGTAGTCTGTCTTCAATTTTAGCCAGTTGAGTGACCGCTTTGATGGTTCATACGTAGCATCTCTATCCGATGTTTTGATAATTAAACCCTCAGAACTGAAAACTAAGACTAATATTAGCATCATATAAATCCAAGTACTTTCTGGAAAAAAGTAATTGTTTCCCTGATTTTATTTCCGATACTCATCAACTTATTCTAGGTACCTGCTAAAAGTTTCTGGAAGAATTAAACAAATACCTTGAAGAAACAGCAGAATTAAGGAAAGCTTGTATTTCCTCAAGATCATTTGATGTTAAGGCTGTGGCAAACTGAAAAAACCCAGCTTCTTCTTCAAATGATTCATAAAGCCTCTGCAAAGGGCACATGCAACAAGTGCCTAGTGAATTACAAAGGGTATATCACATGCAGTGAACAAGATAAACCCTTAATGAATACAAAAAACACTCCAAATCAATTAATTAACCATGCAGGCCAACAGCATCTCCTTATAATTAACAAAACATAAATCTTCATAGTGAATTTTTATTAATACTAATACAATTGACATATTGCATTTGACATAAAAAAAAAAAATCATGCAAGCTGCATGGATATACATTATGGGGATACAAGCAGTTAATCCTGACAAAGATAAGTTTTATTATGAAAAAGTCCAAAACAATATATGCTAGAGAAAAAGGCATAGCATACAATGAAAAAACTAAGAAATAACTCTGTGTGAAAAACTAAAAGCAAAAACTGAATGTATATTGAAAAACTACTCATTAAGAATCATACAAGAGCCTTAAGTTTATATACAACTAACTAGGGGTTAAACTAGGAAACTAAATCTTCCTAACAACTGATCCTATAATTGAGCGATTGTCTATCCTAATTTTTGTCCTTAATTCTAGGGATACAAATATTTAATTCTACAAATACAAATATAAATATATAGATTACAAGATTACAACCAACTGTAAATAAGTGTTTTCCCACACTCCCCCTCAAGCTAGTGAATAGGTGTTTTCCATTCCCCACTTGGAAATAATTTCTTAAAATGTTGCACTGCTGAGACTTTTAGTCAACACATCTACAAGTTGACCCTTGGTTGATACATAAGATGTACAAATCAACCCACTATCTAGTTTCTCTTTTATGAAATAACAGTCTACTTTAATGTGTTTTATTCTATCATGTTGCATAGGATTGTATGCAATGCTTATTACAGACTTGTTATCACAATAAAGTCTCATTGGTCTATCCCACTTGATCTTCAAATCTTCTAGGATAACCTTTAACCACAGTAGTTCACAAATTCCTTGAGCCATTGCTCTGAACTCTGCTTCAGCACTTGATCTTGCCATCACATCCTGTTTTTTACTCCTCCAAGTCACAAGATTACCACCTAAAAAAGTGCAATAGCCTGAGGTGGATCTTCTATTAATTACTAAACCTGCATAATCAGCATTTGTATATGCTTCTAGAACTAACTCCAGATTTTTTTTGAATAAAATACCTCTCCCAAAATTGGCCTTCAAATAATGCAATATACGGTAGATAGCCTGTAGGTGCACTTCTTTAAGACTATACATAAATTGACTTACTATACTCACAATATATGCTATATCAGAGATAAATGAATCTTTCAACTAATCTTTGGTATATCTCTCTATCTACAGCAGCATCTTCATTAGCTTCTCTAATTTTATGATTAGGATCTATATAGATATTTGCAGGTTTACATGTGAGCTTCCCAATTCCCTTCAAAAGATCCATCACATATTTCTATTATGAGATGAAAATACCATGCCGTGAGCTACTTCTATTCCTAGGAAATACTTCAATCCCCCTAGCTCTTTTTATCTCAAATTCTCTAACCAAACACTGTTTTAGAGATTCTCTCTCTTTTCCATCATCTCCAGTTACAATTATATCATCAATATACACTAATAAAACTGTGAGCCTCCCTGAATCAGAGTGCTTAATAAACAATGTGTAATCTCCTTGACTCTGTTTATATCCCATTAGTAGCATCACTTTGACAAATCTCCCGAACCAAGCCCTAGGAGACTGTTTAAGACCATATAAAGCCTTTTTCAACTTGCATACTTTGTTTGCTTCTAGATGACCTCCAAATCTCGATAGAACCTTTATATATATTTTTTTTTCCAAATCACCACATAGAAAAGCATTCTTTACATCAAATTGTTGAAGCTGCCAATTGTAATTTGCAGCCAATGATAACAAAATCCTAACTGTATTCATCTTGGCAATTGGAGCATAGGTTTCCTAATAATCCACTCTATAAGTTTAAGTATAGCCCTTAGCCACTAACTTGACTTTATACTTTTCAACAGTACCATCCGTCTTATATTTTACAGTGAAAATCCATTTACACTCCACTGGATTTTTTTCTTTAAGTAACTCTACTAGTTCTCATGTCTTATTTTTCTCTAAAATCTCCATTTCTATTTTCATGACTTGCCTCCATTTTTCACTGGATAATGCATCGAATAATGTAGTTGGAACAAAAATAATGTTTAGGCTCACAAGAAAAATTTTGTGGAATGGTGAGAATTTTTCAAATGACACAAAATTAGAGATTGGTTATAGTGGATGCTTGGTGCATTCTATGATTCCTTTCCTAATGGCAATAGGCAGATCATAATCACTAGTTATAGTTTTATGAGATTCATACTCATTTTGAGAAACAGAGTCAAAAACTATAATCATCTCATTTTCAGAGTTAGGATAAGGTTCTTAGATTGTCTTCCATGAATGAAGTCTCCCCCTGAAAATAAGTTTGAGTAAAAAATGATTTACTTTTTTCAAAAGTGACATCTGCAGACACATAAAATTTTTTTTGTAAGAGGATGATAGCACTTATACCCTTTCTGAGTTGATGAATACCCCACAAAGATACACTTAATTGCTCTTGGATCTAACTTTTCCCTATTATGACTGTGAACATGAACAAATGATGTACAACCAAATATCTTAGGTGCAAGGTTTATGGTATTAAGGTTGGGATAGAATTGTGAGATTAGTTCCATAGGAGTTTTAAATCCCAAAACCCTTAAAGGTAACCTATTTATAATGTGTGTGGTAGTAAGAACAGCTTCTCCCAATAAGATTTAGGTATATTTGCTTGCGAAAGGAAAGCTCTGGTTGTGGCTAGTAAATGACTGTTTTTTCTCTCTGCCACTCCATTCTGCTGTGGAGTATTAATATAAGATGACTAGTGGATAATCCCCTCTTTTTGGAAATAGGTGGATAGTCTCTGATTGAAATAGTCTCTTGCATTATCAGACCTAAATCTCTCGATTCTCACTTCAAATTGATTTTGGATCATGTTTTGGAAGCTTAAAACACACTATTCACATTTGATTTGGATTTAAGGAAAAAAACCCAAAAGACTCTGGTACAATCATCTATGAATGAAACAAACCATCTTGCACCAGAAATATTAAGAATTGTAAAGGGACCCCAAATGTCACTATGAATCAAGTAAAAAAGAGTAGAACTTCTTTTATTACTAATTGGAAAGGACACATCTGTGCGTTGCAAGTTCACAAATATCACAATGAAAATCTTCGACGTTTAATCCTTTGAACAAAAAAGGAAACATGTTTCTCAAAGTTCCAAAAAACGGACGTCCAAGACGAAAATGATAAAGCCAAATTTTGTCTTTATTGGAAGATTTTTCAAAAAAAAATGACAGGTAAACTATTCTTGATATTACTTATGTTGTTTGATGTCTCAAGATAGTATAATCCATCCTTCTCCTTAGCAAGTCCAATCTTCTTCCCCAAACTCTATTCTTGAAATTCATAATAAAAGGGATAAAAAATCATTTTGCAGTTCATATCTCTAGTAAGTTTTTGGATAGATATCAAATTAATAAACAATCCAGGAACATGAATATTTTTAAAAACAAATGAGGGATTAATTTGAATATCTCATAATCTTGCCACTGCAGTAAGTGACCCATCTGCAACAACAATTTTCTTATTACTAGGACAAAGGGTATATGTATTAAACTTTTGTGAAGAATGTGTCATATGGTTTGTAGCTCCTGAGTTAATGAGCCAAGAACTTGTAATAGGCTTAACCGAGACATTTAATCTATAAGAACCAGAAGTTTTACTTGAACTAGAGACCTTATCCAAGGAACATACCCCAATAAGATTTTCAAGGGTTTTCAATAGGCTTCTCAGCCACTCAATCTCTTCTTTATCCAACTCTCCTTGTTTGCGAGACATCCATAATATTCCGGTGATTTTTCTAATTGACACTTCCTCAAATTGAATGTTAGTGATATCTTTCTTTAAATTGAAATAAATCTTAAGATATAACCAGAAATGACTTTTAGCAATGAAGGCTAAAAAAGGAAAAATGGCTATGAAGGTCTTAACAGGGTTAGGCAATGAAAGCCTAAACAGGGTTTGACAATGAAGGCTGAAAATTTTACTTCCCAAGAAGAGCCTAGAGCTCTAATACCACGTGAAAAAACAAAAAAATAAATCTGTGTGAAAAACTAAAAGTAAAAACTGAATTTATATTGAAAAACTGCTCATTAAGAATTATACAAAAACCTTAAGTTTATATACAACTAACAAGGGGTTAAACTATGAAACTAAATCTTCCTAACAACTGATCCTATAATTGAGCGATTGTCTATCCTAATTTTTGTCCTTAATTCTAGGGATACAAATACTTAATTTTAGAGATACAAATATAAATATACAGATTACAAGATTACAACCAGCTGTAAATAAGTGTTTTCCCCCACATACCTCTTTACAAACTTTCAGTTGTTCATGAAAAAGTGGTTGCCCGTTAAGATACAAGATGTCAAAAGCAAACACGCACACATCAACTTTGATGTCACTCACTACAACATTTTTTCGAGCTCTTGTACTAAGGATTTGCATAAATCAACTCAGAAAACACTTTATCAACAATATCAACTTAAGAAAACATGGATTTAGACCACTTTGGTGCACATCATCCATAACACCCAAAAAAGAATCAGTCAATGATTAATTGCAACAAAATATGGCCACTTTTACATTACAAAACGAATGCAAACATTTTAGAAATTCAATAATACCAAAATGCTAAATGATAACTGAACAAAGTCAAATTTTGTAATCTCATGTGTTGGGACTTGATGTAGTTAACCATACAGAACAATCAAAGGTTGCATTGGTAAGGCTTAGTGAATGGAAGGCTTGATTCTAAGTGTTATTCATATATATTATTCTCCCATTTGTAATCTCCATGACACACAAATAAATTTTTTTAACTCTGCAACTTTCATGCAACAAATATTTTCCCCTTTGTTTCTACAAGATATGTTTTGATTGTTGAAGGCTCAGCCAACTAATACATGAAGATTTTCAAAGACAAACAAATTCCAAAGTATCTAACACATTACCTGACGAGGAAAAATTTTCCTTTGAACCCGATCATAAGCAACCAGCTCACAATCCAAAACAAATGATTTTACAGAGGACTTCTTGAATCTACACAAGAAAGTAAATTTTAGTAACTAAACCAGAATATGCAGAAGCTGTAGCATGCTATGTTTTAAAAAAGTAATGGCTTAAGCTCATCAAAGGGTTTAAAAAGCTTTTAGCAAGCAGCAGGCGCTCAAAATAGAGATTTTAAGGGACTGTATCGAAATTGTGTGCCGCAAAATCTTGGAAATCTCTAATATCCAAATCCCTATAGGAATTCTCAGCATATAATGTCAATATCTAAGTTTTCAAACACCACCTTAACAACAACAGAGGGAACAAACACCTATAACTTTTGACCATTACTACAACTTTTGACCACCAACACATTTTGAATGGTCAAGTCAGGATATAAGATGAATAAAACAAACTTAAATGGTGAGTAACACAATATTAAGTGCCAATATCTGGATCTCAATTAACTATAAATTTATTTGACATACATTGTAAGAAAGCCCTAATTTAAAGAAGTTTTGACCGGTATGCTTTGTTTTGTTTTGTGTGTGTGTGCGTGTTGGGGGGGGGAAGGAAACCTTTATTCAATGCACACAAAATAAACAAATAGAACACATCAACACAACAAGTCACAATAATAATAGAAGTCTACCTAGAAATTCCAGCAACAACATCAGGAAACTTTCCAGTGTTCCACTCAGCATTTCGACTGTATATCTCAACTGAACCATTCTCCATGAAATTTTTCTACATAAAGCACGTGAATTTTTTTTTTTTTTCACATAATGTATTGCTAATAACAGAAACAAAAGCGCTCAAAAAACTATTACCTGTGCACCATCATACTTATATTCACATACAAAGTCCATATCCTGGAACTTATTTATAATTTCAGCAACCCCTTTGGTTGGTTTTGCTAGCATAGGTCCAAGGGGGACACCAGGTGTAAAGCTACAGGTTTTTGGAAGATCCTATACACCACCAGTCAAAAGGGCAGGGACTATTTTATCATAGACTGGAAGGATAGAAAAATTTTGTTTGATAATCTTAGCAACCTGCATGAGAATAATCAAAGATCAATACCAGTATGTTAGTTAAAGATCAATATCGAAGAGCAAAAGGTGATTCCTCAACTCGCAAGTAGCAATTTATGGTAAAAAGTACAACTCCTGAGCACCAAAAAACCATTTGCAGGCATTAATAGATGTTGACCTCTTTCACCAGCCAATTCCCCTTGCCCCTTCACCACTATCAGTCTACAAAGGTCTTAACCAGATGCCAACTCTAGATCTAGCAAGCCTCAACAAACAACCAGCCTACCTCCCAACAACAATGATGAAATATCAGAGCACTGCAAGCCAGCTTATTCTAGGTACCATAAAAGGTTTCCCTAACCTCTAAATTATGATGATATGTCATTCCACGTATGTCTAAGCCACATACTTTTCAATGGCTTTGTGGAATCTTAAAACGTCCTTCTCATGCATAATCTACGAACTGCATTATGAATTGAACTGATAGGCTGCACTGATGATTCGGGAAAAAGAACCATGTCAAATTCTACACCTATAAAATTTACTCACCTCTTCTAAAGGAGACTGAACGTTCAGAGGTGGTTTAGAATGCTGTTCATTATGTACAGCAGCCTGTCCTAAAGCAACTAACAGAGTCTGCTCTGAAAATCCAATTCGCAACTTTGTCTGCAAGATGAACCCAAGAAACCTTACAACAAAGGAACTAATATAAAATAGTTGCAAATTGCTTTCCTAGTTACAACCTGAAGTAGACGAATCAAATATTGAGGTTCGCAGTCAGTTGCGGCAACAATAAGTGCCTTGATACGATTTTTTTTCTTCTCCTGACTATCCTTTTCAGATTCCTATATAAGTTGAACAGAGAAAAAAGGCAAATCAAAAGTATTAAGCCTATAATATTGACCAACAAAAACCTCATAACTAATGCATTCTCTTGCCCAAGTATTAGGCCAGACAGTACTGCAGAATTATAAGTGCATCAATAATAGTAATATTCAAAATTAACCAACTTATCCAAGTAATGAATATACCAAGTGAACACTTGTGTCGGCACAAACAATGTAAAATGTCCACAATTACACGAAAATGAATCCACAATTCCACATTCAGTGTAGATGGGCATACGCAGTATTCATTAATTATGAAGCAATAAACAACCATTTCAACCATGGATGTCAAGATCACAATAAGATTTCATTCATTGGAATAAAATGCATCCCACTATATAAAAGTCAAATTGTGGAAGAAGATGGTGAACCTTAGCAATTAGCCGAAACGTGTCAAACACTTTGACAACAGTTAATGGATCAGGCTTCCGCATCATTGATTGAGATGAACGGCTAGCTTGTGCAACAAGGCCCAAGTCTCCCCTCTCCTGTCAAAATGTAAATGTACACAGTTATATGCCAACATTTTCTGTTAAGAGTTTTTTTTTTTTTTTTTTGGTTTGTGCTAAGAAATTTTAATCAATCCCAAAATTATACCTTGCACTGACTCTTAAACTGTGATTCAGTCCTCCCACAGGCCTCTGCGAGGGCCTTGATAATGAGGCATATCCAATTCCCAGCTCTAATCCATCATGTGCCGAAGCAACCTTATTTGCTGCCAAGTAAACTGTCCCCACCAAATCATCAGGCGTACTATCAACAACAGTCCTAAACATATTGCAAACAATATCGGTTATCACAACCCGACCCGTCTCACTCGATATCAAATCAAACGCCAAGCACAGAAACAAAAATGGCACCCTCTCTCCTGTCTCCCAACATGCCACCATCTTTGGATCAAAGTCCGCCGGCTTCTTCTTCAGTAACTCAATTTTCCCCCTCAATTTCACATTTTTCTCATAGACACTCACCACCTTGATTTTCTGCAAATCCGGGGGTTTCTGCGTCTCATCTAACTTCGGTTTCGGGGAATCTTTAATGGGCTTCTCGATTGCATTATTAGCGTTTTCTTGGTCGGGCTTGACCTCGGTGGAATTTAGGGTTTTGCTGGGATTAGGGTTTTGGGTCGGAGATGGCGATGAGTCGATGGATTTGCGTTTATTGGTGGGGGGAAAAGAGGAAGGGCCCTTCTTAGCGGCTAAACGGCGAGCGTTGGACATGAGAGCATCGAAGGCGGAGGGGCGAGAAGACATGTTGGAGAAAGGGTTCAAGGAAGAAAGAGAGAGGGGTTTGGAGCGAAAGAAAGAGGATTTAGAAGGGAGGAAAGCGAGGGAAGAGGAACGAAAGAGAGAAGGAAAAAGACAAGTAAAGCGAAGGAAATGGCATGGACGAAACTTTAGCATTCGATTCGAAGGAAGCAAAAAAAAAAAAGAAAAAACGGAGAGAGAGTGTAGCGAAAAGCTTGAAAGATATTTAGAGAAATGGCGGGAACTGCTGCGATTACAATGGAGGTATGTGGGCTTACGAGAAGAGAACTGAAGGCCCAAAAACAAACACATTAACGTATTGTAGTTAAAACTAAAATACCTTGCAACCAACGTTATAAAAAAGAGTGTGCTTGAACAAAGACGATATCCAGATCAAGCCAGAAGCTTTGACGAAAAAACAAAAGAGAAGTGAGTCAAATCCCATTGATTCCGCCAAAACACTCGAAAGCAGCCACAACATAAAACATGAAACTCAGTTCCCTGCCCACCCCCTGGAGTTCCCCTTCCTTCCTTTTCCTTTTCCCCTCTCTTCCCTAACCAATCACTATCAACCCAACAATTTTTGGCATTAAATTTCACCTCTCTTCCGTCGCTTTCCCTCCGTTTCCCTTTGTTCCTCGTTTTAACAAAATCGACTCACCTTTCTTTCTCCGTAACCCACATTCTCTTTTCTGTTCCGCTTTTAGTAACAACTGTATGTTTAGTTTATAGAGATTTAAACCTGTTTGGTTAGGGTTTTGAAGCGATGTTTAGATCGGAAATGGAGACGAGAATGAAGAAATATAGACAAGTCAGTCCAGAGAGAACCAAAGTTTGGATTGAGAAATCGCCCAAGTACTATCAACACAACCGAAAAGTTCTTGTTGTTTACTATCATTTCATCGAAGTTTCTCTCTCTTCTCCCAATGGCCTCTATTTGGGAGGTAATTATTAATTAAACTTTCAAATTTTGTTCATTAATCTTCTTTCTTAAAAAGAAAATTCTTAATTGATTGTTTTTGAATATTTTGTGTTGTTTAGATGTGTTTGAGAAGCCTAATAATCTTAGAGGCAGAGGAATGGCATCCTTGTTTTCTTGGTCTTGCAAGAGGTATGATTGTAAATGATATATCTCGTAAACTACTCAAGTTTCGATTCGATCATTATCTAATTAAGTTTTAGTCTGAACGATCGAGTATATATTAATTCAAGCTTGAATTCAAGTTTGAATATATAATCAAGTTTGAAATGGAGCATAAAAATCGAGTTTATTTTTATTGAACGTGCTTAATCAAGCGAGTTCATTTAGCTTTATTTTTATCTCCAATCCAGCTAAAGCTTAAAAATTAAAACTTGATCAAAGTCTTTTAAACAGTAAATTTTGAATCAAGCTTGAGTTTGAACTTTTCATTGTGTTAGCTCAGCTTGACTCGATAAAACTCCTAACAAGAGAAAAATAATTTTTTCTTTTTTTAGTAAATGAACCAACAGAGAGGCTTTTCTTTTTTTTTAATTTTTTTCTTGTTATTTTTTTGGTTCTTAGTTTTTGGAGTATTAATTATTGCAGAAGCTATCGGAATGGATTTGTTTGGCATGACTTTTCCGAAGAAGATTTAGTTCTTCCTGCCCATGAAAATGAATATGTTCTCAAAAGCTCTGAATTATTTGAAGAATCTAGCTCTGGTTAATATCATTTTATATTTTTAGTTGATTTCATAGGTGAGAAAAAGGAAATATATGGTTAAAGCTTTAGTGCTAATGAACTTTTGTGTCAAATCATTTTAGTCCTATAAGGAATAACATTAGATTACAAAATCTGAAGCAATTACCTAAACCAGCATCTTCTTCTAGAAGCCAAGATGATTCTTCATCATCTTCTTGTATGAATAGGAAGAGAACAAAGCATTATCAAGATGATAAACCATCTTTTCCAATTAATCATCCTACTCTTGGCTCTTCTATTGCATCACCATAGTCTAGATATGGAAAGAATTCGTCCTCCTAAGGTTGTTCGCTTAGCTTGACTGACTACAAGGTTTGTAAGAGCGATGGGTTGGCAGATGCTTCGACATAAACTAAGGAAAACACAAACAAACCTAAGACACGGGAAACTTGTATAAGTGGTGTTTCAACTGATGATGGGTCATTAGAACCTGAATGTAATACGAGTTTCCAAAATCAGGTCCGTAAAACTTTTCTTAAAGATAATTCTACGATATGCAGAAATTTGATTTCTCCTCCTCTGTCCACTTCTAGCACATCATCTTCAGGTGAAAAAATCAAAACTTTGGAATCTCTAATCCAAGTTGATCTAAGTAAAATCAATAGTTTTAGGATTCTTGAAGAGGAAGAAATTCAAATGCCAACCAATGCAAGGGTCAAAGCAACAAGCTTGTTGATGCTATTGATCTGATATGGGTCGATATCTGTGAAAGACCATAGTTTTAGCCTTGTTCCAACATACAGTCCTAGGTTTTCACATTTAAAATTTTTTTCACCATTGTTCTCTACTTCAATCATGTTAGGAGAGCTTGTTTGCTTATCCAATAATCCAAGGCTGATGGGCCTGAGATTGAAAGATAAAGAATATTTCAGTGGTAGCTTGATTGAGACAAAAATGCTCAAATAAGATGGACACACCACTCTGAAATGCTTTTCTTCATACAATGCTGATAGGTAAGTTTATTTTTGAATCTTGTCTTATTGGATTATTCCCATACTATTTTTTTTTTTGTTGCTTATGCTAGAAACTAAGTGGAATTGTAGGACTTGTAAGGAGTTGGATTCAGCTAAAGGCAAAAAAGAATTGAATTCAAGACATACAAAATGCATCCCTCACTCTATCAAGGCTTCACTAAGTAAGCAACTAAGAAGTGAGTCTATGAGATCTCCTGTTTCTGAAAAACCAAGAAACTCTTTTGATGGGGTCGATAACTCATGCTCTATACTGAGTAGCATATCAAATGGTGGCAATAAAAGAATCACAGAGCCATTTTGTAATAAAATTGAATCAAAATAGTTGGATTCATTCAGAGAAGAGAAGGTGATCAAAATTGAAAAAAGTTAAGTGTTGACTCTTCCCAACACTTTCAAGATAGATGGTCAAAGTTATTGATATACATGATATTTTTTGTTTCATGTTGGTTGACGAATTGATGTGATTTTGACATCGGAGTGTCTACACATAATACAACTTGGACTGAGATTAAGGCAGATTTATCCAAAAATAAGATTGACCTATCTTTGGTCTAAATTCACACATAAATAAGGTGGGCTGGAATAAAAAAAAGTGCATTCACACTAGTTGAAAAAGAAGATCATGAATATGAATGGGATTATAGTCAGGTTCAGAAGTAAATGGGCAGATTATGTTTTCATGCAAATCTTATGATTTTAGCCATAATTTTAGCAATGCAATCTGAAAGTTTTCATATTTAAAAGGATATTCCTAATCTATATATTTTCTATTATTCTTTGATAAAAAGTAGATTAGAGTTTTCTTTGTCCTTAGATAATTTTTTAGATTATTTTTCAAGTTTCGTATCTCTTAGGTGGATTTCTTATAGTAGTGAACTTTTATTGTTCTGTATCATTGATTAGAATTCTTAAGGTGGTGTTTTTGTATCCCTTAGTTTCTAGTTTGGTGGTGAATTTTTATCTTCTTTAATCTAATAATCATATTCTATCATTATTCAAAATCTTGTTATTTTTTTTATGAGTTTTTTCTGTTTGTAGTTAATCTTTACATATTAAACATCAATTCTTGACATCAAATTGATATCAGAGCTATGGGAGATCATTGTTATTAAGCACCAATAGAAAGGTTAAAGCCAACATTAACATAGCAACAACTACCAGTTGACCTAAGGGATGCCCCTATAAAGGAGATACGACAACAGATCTTTTAACTATAACATCGATTACATATACAAGAAGAGAAATATGAGATAAAGAGGTAACAAAACAGAAACAACAGTGATTATGATGATAGTATCCTATTTCACTCACGATAAGTTAGAGATTATCTACATAGAAATCAACTTCAACCTAGGATATTCAATCCAAAGATAAAAATTCTTGAATTCGAGGGAAATATGCAACCTAAAGAATTCTTAGATTGACTATACATGGTGGAATGCATATTTAAATACTATAAGGTCCTTGAACATTGTAAAGTAAAGTTAATGGCCATTAAACTCAGAAAGCATGCATTATTTTGGTGAGAAAATTTGAAAAAGTAAAGAGAAAGATAAAGTAAGAGAAAAATTATAACTTGAAAAAAGATGAAAAAAGAGTTAAAGAGAAAGTATCTCTTAGATAACTTTTGACAAGATATCTTTTTTAGGCTGCATAACTTAAAGCAAAGAGATCTCGCATTAGAAGAGTATATGACTGAGTTTGACTATCTCATGTTAAAGTGTAAATTAGTAGAACAAGAAGAGTATACTAGTACTCAGTATCTTGAAAGATTGAAGATTGAGATAGCTAATATGGTGCAGCTATAACCCTATTATACTTTCAACGATTTATGTGGGTTTGTCCTTAAGGTGAAGAAATAATAAAAGGAGGCCCGTAATAGCAGCTCAAGATTTGGGTCCAAAAAAAGCTATATTAATAAAGATGGTTCATCCAAAACTGTTGTTCCTTCTAAGCCTGATCCAAATTAACCCTAAAAGAAAGATGAAACCTCAACAAGCAAGCCTCAATCTAGTCACAAACTAGAAGGTGTTTTAAATGTCAAGGGCTTAAACATATTGTTTCAAAATGTCCAAATAGGAAGATTATGACTCTAGTAAAGGAAGACTTGAAAAAAAATGAAAAAAAGTTGGCTAAAGAGGATTAAAACCTTAAAGAGGAGAAAGAGGTAACCTATGAGGATTGTGGAGCATCTTTAGTCATACAATGTAGCTTAAGTACTGCATCTGCTAAAAAAGAATATCGGTTGCATAAAAACATGTTTCATACTCGATGTACTACCCATTAAAAGGTATGCGATGTTATAATTAATAGTAAAAGTTTTAAAAATGTTATTTCTACCTTTATGGGGCAGAAATTAGGCCTAAAAGCTATGAATTATCCTCAATCATATAAGCTATCTTGGCTGCAGAAAGAAAATGAAATCAAGATTAACAAGAGGTGTTTGATTTTTTTTTATAAAAAAATAATACAAAGATGAAATGTAGTATTATGTAGCTCCAATGGATGCTTGTTATTTATCACATGAAAGACTTTGGCATTATGACAACAAGGTTAGTTATGATGGTTATCATAACGCTTACACATTTATGAAGGATGGATGTAAAATCATCTTAGGCCTTACCAAGCCCATGGGGATGTCAAAACCAACCAAAAGGGAATGAAACAGTTTGTTTACCAAGGTCAATTACAAAAAAAAAAATTAAAATAGATGGTACTTTGTATACACTAGTGTTGATTGAGAAGAATAAAGATAGTGAAAAGTCTCTTACAATGATACAACCATTATTGATAGAATTTTAAGATGTTTAGGAGGAGTTAATGGCTGATTTACCACCAATGAAAGACATCTAACACTACATAAATCTTATCTCAATAGCTGTTCTACCTAATAAGGCAACCTATAAGGTAAGTCCTAAAAAGCATGCAAAGTTACAATGTCAAGTTGATGAATTGATGAGAAAAAGAATGGTGTGTGAAAGCATGAGCCCTTGTGCAGTCCCAGCCCTTTTATTGCCTAAGAATGATGGATCGTGGCGTATGTGTGTGGATAGTAGGCAATTAATAAAATCACAGTTGACTATCATTTTTTTATTCCACATTTAGATTACTTATTGGACCAACCACATGGAGCAACCATTTTTTCCAAAATAGACCTAGATAGTGGTTATCATCAAATCAAAATAAGTTTTAGAGATGAGTGGAAAACAACTTTTAAGATAAGGGATAAGCTCTATGAATTGATGGTAATGCCTTTTGATTTATCCAATGCTCTTAGTACTTTTATGAGATTTATGCATCATAGCCTTAAACTTTGTATTGACAAATTTATAGTAGTTTATTTTGATGATATTTTGGTGTATAACAAGGATGAGGACCAATAGTTAAATTATTTACACTATCTGTTTTGCATATTGAAGAAACAAAAACTTTATGCTAACCTTAAAAAGTGGTTTTTTTACTTTCAATCTTGTGTTTCTAAGGTTTGTGGTATCAAAAAAAAAAAAGATGGATCCCAACAAGGTTGAGTCAATTTTAAATTGGCCAAAACCAGTATCTCTACATGATATCTGAAGCTTTCATGGCCTTACATCTTTTTATAGGCACTTCATTAGGAGTTTTAGCTCTATTATGGCTCTCATCATTGAATGTTTGAAGAATGAAGTTTTTAAGTGGATCAAAAAAGCCCAACACAATTTTAAGCTCATCAAGACCAGAATCACTGAAGCTCTCATCTTGTCCTTATCAGATTTTGATCAAGTGTTCAAGGTGAAATGTGATGCATCCAATTCTGAAATAAGTGCTATTTTAAGTTACAGAAGAAAGCTTATAGCATTTTTCAATGAAAAGCTCAATAACACTAAGAGAAAGTATTCAACCTAAGACAAAGAGTTCTATGTCATATATAGAGCATTATTCCATTGCAATCAATATCTTTTTCTCAAGCCGTTTGTCTTATATTCAGACCATAAGGCTTTGAAGTTTATCAATAGCCAACACAAGTTTAATCGAAGGTATGCAGTTTGGGTGGAATTCTTTTAAGCCTTCAACTTCATTATCAAACACAAATCGAGAATTTAAAATGTGGTGACAGATGCTTTGAGTCGAAAGCACTTCTTATTAGAGACTATGGTTATTGAAGTTCTTGGATTTGATGTGATCAAAAGGCTTTATGAAATAGATCTTTACTTTGGTCGAATTTAAAAAGAATGCAAGCAAAGATCACACCACCAATTTTTGTTGCATGATGGACATCTCTTCAAGGCTAATAGCCTTTGCATTCTCTCATGTTCCTTGAGATAAATCTTAATCAATGAGGCTTATGATGGTGCACTGGATGGATATTTTGGAAGAGATAAGACACTTACTCTTTTGCAAAATAAATTTTATTGACCAAGAATAGAAAGAGATGTGATGAAACACTTTGAACTTTGTTACATTGCCAAGGGTCATGGCTAAAACACTTAATTGTACACTCCACTGCTCATGCCTAATGCTCTTTAGGAAGATGTTAGTTTGGACTTTGTGTTGGACTGCCTAAAACTCAGAGGAACAAAGACTCCATCATGGTGGTTATGGAACATTTTTTCAAGATAGCCCATTTTGTTCCTTATACCAAAATTATATATGTTTTTCATGTTTTTTATTTGTGTTTTAAGGAAATTATAATGCTATTTAAAGTTCCTAGATCCATAGTGTCTGATCGAGATTTCAAGTCTTTTAATCATTTTTGGCATACTCTCTAGAGGAAACTTGGCATCAATCTCAAGTATAGTTCTTCTCATCATCCTCAAACAGATGGTCAAATAAAAGTAACCAACTGTCGTTTGACAACTTTCTAAGAAGTTATGTGGAAAAAAACCAAGTAGTGGGATATTGTTTTACCTTAAGTAAAGTTTGCCTACAATTGTTCACCAAGCCAAACCATTGCAGCTCTTTTGAAGTGGTTTATGGTAAGAATCCAATCAACCTTTTAGATTTAGTTCATTTCCCTACTAATCAATAATTTAGTAGAAATGTAAAAGAGATGACTAAAGATATCAAACGATTGCACAAACAAGTGAGCTAAGATTTTATAGCAAAATAAGAAATATAACAAGACAGCAAATAAGCATAAAAAATATGTGGAGTTCAACTAAGGTGATTTGGTGTGGATTAACTTGCAAAAAGAGAGATTTGCTCTAGAAAAGTTTGACAAATTATAACCTAAGATAGATGGTCCATTTAGAGTCTTCCAATGCATTGAAAAAAATACCTACAAGATAAAGCTTTTCAAAACTTATGGAGTATCTTTTACTTTTAATGTTGCTGATTTATCACCCTATCATGACAAGAATACTAGTTCAGACTTAAGGATAAGTTTTTTCAATCAGAAGAGATTGACATCAGAGTGTCTGCACATCATACAACTTAAGTCGAGACTAAGATAGATTTATCCAAAAATAAGATGGGTCTATCTTTGGTTCAAATCCACACATAAATAAGGTAGGCTGGAATAGGGATATTACATTCACACTAGCTAAAAAAGAAGATCATGAATATGAATGGGATTGTGGTTAGGCTCAGGAGTAAATGGACAGATTATGTTTACATACGAATCTCATGATTTTAGGCATAATTCTAGCAGTGCAATCTAAAAGTTTTCATGCTTGAAAGGATGTTTCTAGTCTATATATTTTTTATTATTATTTGGTAAAAGGCATATTAGAGTTTTCTTTGTCCTTAGGCAATCTTTTAGATTGTTTTTCAAGTTCTGTATCTTTTAGGTAAATTTTTTACAGTGGTGAACTTTTATTATTTTGTATCATTGATTAGAATTTTTAGGGTAGTATTTCTGTATCCCTTAGTTTCTAATCTTGGTAGTGAACTTTTATCCCTTTTAATCCAATAATCATATTTTGTCATTATTCAAAATCTTGTGAGTTATCTTCTTTGTAAGTTTTTTTTGTTTACAGTTAATCTTCACATTTCAAATATCAATTTTCGACGTCAAATTTTACTATACAAGCTTGCTTCAGGAGCTCGGGTTATAATCCAATCTAAGGTGCCTTGCGATGCCATTGTTGGTTGCTCTTAAGTCTTTGGGGAGCATGTTAAAGGTCAAGTCAGGCAAATGGATACCTTCTTGGATCTTTTTGGGAAAGATTGTTTAATGTAAAACTACTAGTTTTCAAATTTGGTTTGAATTTCAAATGACGTATTAGATTATATTGGCGGGTCCATGTCTTCTGTAAATCTGGAAAGCTAAAAAAAGGGCAGAAAAAATAGAAAAGTAGATATCACTCCTGATACTTAAAATAAAATTTTGGTTCAGCTTTTTCTTTCTTATATAAGATTGTGCTTTTTATGCAACTACAGATGCAACAATATCAGTATATCACCCTCTTTTTTGCATTTCTTCTTGCAATTGCAAAAAGTACAAAAGGTACAATGATTACGATGATGTGTCCAGTTTTTGCTATTGGATTTGATGTATAATATATCAACAATCAAAGGTAAAATCTTTTTGATTATGACTTAGGTTTGCTTCCTTAAATGCTATAGTAATGATCAAAATTGTCCAACTATTATTAACCTTTTGGTTTTAGGAAAATGAAGCATGGCATTGGAAAGTTGGAATCCTATGTAGTTGATTTCTGATTGACCCTGAGATCAGTGAAAACAAGCCTTTTTTTTTGTTTTTTAGTCTTAAAAAGGTCAAATCAAAATGTTCATTTTGAAAGTCCCAACGCCCACAGCTTTATTGATCAACAATGCCATGGCTCTACTGTCAAGCTACTAGCATATTGTTTGGGACGTCATCGTCAGTTTGCAATGTTAAGTCAAAGTTGCTTCATTATTGATATAAATAATCCACAATTGGCAATGCTAGGATTAGTGGGACATTTAATTTTTTAATTAGTTATTGTAATTCCACAATTACTTGAAATCAATTTTAAAACTGAAAGTCTTTTAATTGTTTGAATTTGAATCTTAAAATGAAATTCAAAAGAAAAAAAAAAATTGTGCATCATTGATGGTTTAAATAAACTTATATGAATAAATATAAATAGACTCTTTAATTATATTGATATATATTGCATTTTTTTATATGGGTTAAAATTCAATGTACCATTATTATTGGGCATTTCCTTGTTTTATTAACGCTTAAAGATGAATAAAGGTTAATTATAAGGTCTCTGTCTTAGGCAAATGTACTGTGCATAATCCAATAGCTAAAATACTTAAACAGCATTCCTAGACCAAAAATGTCCACTTATGTAAGATTTGGAGACAAGAAGAGTAACATGATATTATGTTCAAATTTGTTTGAAAGAACAAGATCAGCCATTTTGTAAGTTTACCTACTTCTTAAGTTAAAATTCGATAGGTTGGATTCTGTAACAAAAGTGACCGAAGAGAGTGGAGGCAATGGGGGCCGAGAAAGGAGCATGGGCTGCCCAAAATCTCTAAATTCGCGTGTGAAGACAAAATTCAATGCGGCGCACGAAGTTTAAACTCATGGAAGGGGGAGATGGAATGAAAAAGACCTGAGTGTGGGTAGGGGGCACCATTAATAAGTTATCTAAAAAGCTTTTCCTTCTTCTAGGAAATTGTGGCTGTAACTACTTTTTCTCTTTGCTTTTGATAGGACAGGACTGAGGGACAAAAGCTTGGGGGACTGAAGCCATCATTTCTTTTGGATATATAATAATGCAAACAATCTTATTCTTATGTTTTACTCAAAGCCCAAAAGGACAACTTAAGAAACACATGCAGTTTGTACAAAATTTTTTAATATCACATCAATTATTGTTGAGTATGCTATAATGATCCAATTATTATACTAGTCGAAAAATAAGTTTTAGATTAAAATTTAGAGCAATCTCCCGTTCAGAACTAGTCATTTAAATAATAGTGCTAATATTTTGTTATTTATGTTAGATTAAAAAATTTTAATCTAATCATATTAATAAAAGCGAAATAAAACATAAAAAAAATAATAATTTAATATTAATCAATTTAATTGACTTAACTTCATGAATAAAAAAAAATCTATTAATTATAAAAAATTACAAATAAATATCAAATTAAGTACTCGTAATTAATATTCATAAATTCTCTTAATCTTTTATAGACTTATAAAATATTTTCAATCTAAACATATACATATCCATATGCATCTATGTATCATACCTATGTGATCCTTTTAATCTTTTGTAGTTAGTTTTAACACACACCCATAAAAATGTTAATCTTTTTTAATCTTATGAGGTGCCTATTTAATAAAATTATACAATTCTCTTATATTTTTTTCTCATACCTAATCATATAAAAACTTCACTTATTTATAAGTATACTAACTTGTCTATTAAGAATCATTTTTCTCTTAAAATTTTACTATCAAGAATTTTTTTTCCTTTTATAATTCTTTTATCAAGAATCTTTTTCCTCTTAAAATTCTTTTTCTACAAACTTTTTTATCCATCAAGTAATATCTAACTAATCTCAAATAAATCTGTTATTGGATTTGAGTTACTATTCTTAATAATTTTCACATTGGCTCATATTTTATCAATCATCAATTTAATACTAGACATGCTTAGCAAATCTACAATAGAAGTTTCACAATCATATTTTCTTGCGTGTTTTTACATTTCACACAAATTAATTTTCAAAACATGAACTCAAATATCTTATTTGAGTTGAGCTTTTCTAGACTTATCTCTTCCTATAACTTAAACTATACTTTGATACCACTTTTAAGTAAAAAGCCTCTATCCAATCAAGTCAACAAAAATATAATCAAATAATTAATTAATCACATAAGAGATAATAATTTAATGTGATTCGATCTAATCTACCTACATATATGGATGAGAAATAAGATCCATTAGTTGTAGAAAATTACAAATATATAATCAAATCTAACATTCATAACCGATACCTATAGACCTTCTCAATCTCTTATAGTCTTATGAAGTATTCTCAATCTAAACAAAACATATACCTATGTGTACTATTTCAATATAAATAAATACATACTCATATGCATCCATGCATCATACTTATGTGATTCATCTCAATCTTTTCTAGTCTATTCACAAACATATAGACATATAAACATACACACTTATAAAAAGTAAATCTCTAGTAGTCTTATTGAGTGTTTATCCCATAAAACCTTTATAACTTTCTTATATTTTTTTCATACTTAAACCTATTAAAATTTCATTTATTTATAAACATATTAACTTATCTATCAAGAATATTTTTTCTCTTAGAATTCTTATTTTACAATTTTTTTCATCAAATAATATCTAACTAATCTCAAATAAATCTGTTATGAGATTTGAGTCACTATTCTCAACAAACTCATCAAATTTCATCAATCATCAATCTTCATGCTAGACATGCTTGGCTTCACCTGCAAAAGAAGTCTCTTAATCATTTTTTTTGTATTTTTATACTTTAAGCAAATCAATTTTCAAAACACGAACTCAAACTTCTTCTTTGAGTCGAGCTATTTTAGACTTGTCTTTTTTCATAGCTTAAAACCATGCTATGATACTATTGTTAGACAAAAAAGCCCCAAATCAATTAATCATCTAATCATACTGACAAAAATGAAATCAAATAATTAATCAATCATATTAGAGATAACAATTTAATGTGGTTTGGCCTAACTTACCTATATCTACAAATGAGATAAAAAATTTACTAGTTGTAGAGAATTATAAGTAAATATCAAATCAAGCACTCACGATTAATATCCATAGACCCTTTTAATCTTTGTTAGACCTATGAAATATTCTTAACTCAAATAAATACATATCTATGTGTACTTATACATCATACGTATTAGACTCTCTTAATCTTTTGTAGTCTATTCCAACATACATATCCATAAAAACATTAATTTCTTCTAGTCTTATGAGGTTTCTAATCCAATAAAATTGTACAACTTTTTTATATATTTTTCTTATATCTAATTTTATAAAAATTTCGCCTATTTATAAACATGTTAACTTATTTATCAAGAATCTTTTTTATCTTAAAATTTTTTTAATAAGAATCTTTTTTCTTTTATAATATTTTTTTATTAAAAATCTATTTTCTTTTAAAATTCTTCTTCTATAATTTTTTTATTTATTAAATAATATTTAATTAATTTCAAATAAATATTATGAGATTTGAATCACTATTTTTAATAATTTAATGATTTAATGATGAAGAGAATTGTATGTCTAACATGTTAATAATAGCATACACATGTTTTTATACATTTGCCAACAAATCTTTCTGACCTCCGTTTTGTTTTGTCTACTAAGTTGCAAGCAGTTAAGCTAAGGGTGGCTAGGGTTCTGTTCATTATGGGTTTTAGTAAGAAAAAGAGGACAAGAGACATGAATGCTCTATTGGGTTCAAAGAAGGTCAAGCATTATCAAAAACGTGTTGTATTTGAAAGTGTCGATGTAAAGTTATTTGCTAGAATTAAAAATCTTTGTTTTCTTTTTGATTGAATCAGTGAAGAAAGATTTAAATAAAGTTTTTTTAAGTAAAATTTATGAAATTTTTAATTAAAAATAATTACATTAAAAATTAAAATTAAAAGATTTTATTATATAATTTAAGTATGTAAATTTTGATTTATATTTTTATGTAAATATTTTGAGTAAAAATATTTTCGAAATTTTTATTATTAAATAAATATCGATTAAATTTGAATTATAAATAATATTTTTAATAATTTTTTTATATATTATTAATTTTTATATTAAATTTTTTAATATATCAATTTAGATTTTTTATTAAAATTTTTATTAAATTGTTTTAAAAAAAATTTACAAATTTCACCTAAAAAATTTGATATAATTTTTTCCCAACCGATAAAAGTGTCATATTAGAATGTATTCCCTTCCCTTTCGATATCTTTTGCAAGGGAGTACCCAACATACTTGATATTAGGAGAAACATTTTTTTGGGGAAGAAGGTTTATTAGTGTAGTATTAATCCACATCTAATTAATATATAATTTTTTATAGTTTTATATTCAAGTTAAGCTCTTTTACTTTCTTTCAATTAGTTTTAAGTTAAATGTTTAATAGGTACATCTTTGACAGATTGGAAAGGAACAATTAGGAAGCTTCTTGTCTAGCCTATGCCATTAGATGATATGATGGAATAACTACAGTCGGTTAGTTTACAATGTGATGCCAATCAACCCAAGCCTGTTAAATGTGATTTCAATGGGAAAAGAACACGAAAAATGCAAAAGGAAAGAATAAAATTAATGACTGGATTTGGGTTTGAATACATGCAAGATCTGGCCTATCATCTCTATTTACAAAGATTGATGTTATTGAGAGAAGACAATGTAGTAAGACTTCTCACTTCGAGTTCTTTTGCTACTAGCTATTTTGGCTTGTTATTAAGAATCTTAGTGGAAAAATCTTTAGTGGGTCTGAATACTTTTGTCAAAGCTGTGATCATCTCACTATCTCAGACATCTTTGATAAACATGAAGTAGTAGCGCGTCTCCGTGTGTCTCGTATTGTAGGACTCGTAATTTAGGCATTTATGTGCCATAACATGGAACTGGACATGAGAAGTGGCTCCACAATCGTTGCAGAGAATCCATACTTATTTTTCAATATGAAACTCAAAGTTAGAGACTAGTTGCGATTGTTCTATATAAACCCATGCTCTTGTTCATTGCTTAACAATACATTTACCATTTTATTTTGGTATATTGTAGGCATTGGGGTAAAGGCAATCTACATTAAAATTTTAAGAGAACAATGTCGGGACCTAGAGCATGAGTTACACAAGTATAAGCACACTAGCATATGGAAATGAAACAACAATGCCACGAGCCCGTTAAGTACCTCTTAATCAAGCTTTTTTCAACATTGAGAAATAAAGTAGAACTTACAAGTTAAAATTCACAAAAATTCAAGCAGGAAGGAAACTAGGATGAAACAATTAGGAAATATCATCATCGACTCGCTCAATAAAGTAGCAATGCATTTCTAACAGTTGTTCACCTCCTTATAAAAGCATGATTCAGAGATGCAAAAAGTAAGCAAGGTTTTTATAGTGCTTACCAATAATGTTGCTGCATTTCTCTCAAACATTCTAAATGCATTGTGTGCCCGTAAGGTAAGACAGTTATATCTTTCATTGTGTCAAAAGAACTGCAAAAACGGAATATGTTATCCCACTAAGAAACAACCTTTTTTTCTCCAAATTTGCTTAATATCATATGAAAATTGCCTGATACTTTTGTTTACCTCAAAGCAAATAGAGCAATTGTGGTGTATTGCTCTCTCCACATAAAGATATGCATCCTTCATTAATTTCGAATAGCAACATCCTATAGCAATAATTTCAAATCCTCAGTGTACCAGTATGATGAGTGGATGAAATGCTATGAGAAAAAAGAAAAGAAAGAGAGATTGCATTTGATTTGTTTTACACTAAACATTATCTAATTTTGTTTACCACATTTTTTGCAATGAAAGAAGTTCTCCTCACCTCCGGTTCTGTAAAGCAGTCACAGCAGAAATAGTGAGATACGACAGGAAATTATCAAACTAAAGAGTGATTCTAATAAAAAAGATGGCTGTGATAGAGATACCAAGCTTAAGCATAAACTTGAAATCTTACCTGTATATGCCACATTCATCACAATGGTATTGAGTTTTAGAAACCTGGATAATGTAACAGTTCATCACATCGGTAATCATTTAAAGGTTTACAAGTCAAGCCTTATAGGATTACAAGTTAGCAAATTAAGCATGAAAAAGACTTACATCATTGTCAAAAAATTTGTATTTAGGACAAAAGCACTTCCCGATACAAACTTTGTAATTGATGTAATACTACCGTACCTGAAAAGTTACAAGACAAGATTATAATAACTGTGATTTAGTTTCGACTTTTAAGATCTAAATAAATTGTTTTAATCTTAATGTTTGGGAGACTCACATCTTGTTCTATGTCACATAGGGAGAAATGACCTAAAATTGTCAAATGATGAATTTATACAAATCAAATGAGAATCTGAGGAAATTTATTTTGGGGCTTCTAATCAATTTTTGGAATGCTTTACTAATTTTATTGGAGATTGAGATTAGTCCATAGGCAACAAGCAAAGATATTTGTTACATAATGTTAAAAAACAAACATTATCCACTGAAAAACTGCCACTTTAGTTATTACTAAGGATAAAACAAACTGATGTCGGAGATTTGGACAACCGATCTAGTCCCTACCAATCTATTTTATTCGTGTGCTTGTTGTCTTTAACTTAAAGTTTATGGATAATCTACGAGACCACAGATCACAAAATCCACTTGCTTTTTCACATAAAAAATGATGTGAAAAAGGAGCAAAAAAGAAGCATACAAGGCAAGATTCAATTTGACAACCAGATCATATTTATAATCTTATTTTTATTTTCTTATTTTTTCTTTTTTTAATTTTTGGCTCTAGAAATGGAAACAAAGAGAAGTATTAACAGAGTAATTTAAATTTTCTATGTCAATTATCAAAATCATAGTAACCACGTTTATCTTGTTAATTTCTACAGCTATTCCTTCCAGATTGTCTTCATGCAAAATATCGGACATATCTTTAAAGAAAAAAGCCATGTTTTCATGACAAAACCCTCAAGTCATAGGGAAAGGGAGCAAAACTCGTCATTTGTGGGATCTAAATTATTCTAGTAAACATGAAAAAACAAACTATACCAAAAAGAAAAGATAAACTTTTTCAACTTCATGGCATGGACTATCATGTTGCTGAAGTGGATTAAATTCTAGGGAATTCTGATCATAGATTTTGAAAAACATAAAAACCAGGATCAGCTAAGCTAATGTTAACCCATACCATAACTTTTCTTAAGAAAAAAAAAAGAATGAAAGAAATAACAAATATCCGACCATGCCTTAGCTTTATTATGGTAATGCCTGCAATCAAAGATCTCATAGCAACATGGTGCTCTAATCTTACATCTCCTTCTATAATGAGAGCACCTAATCATATACACCAATGAAAAGAATCCTAGAAATTATCAGATATCAATTAGATAAAAACTTAATGAAATTAAGGCAAAAGAAGAAGATCGATTAAAAAGCAAAAAAAATGAGACATACCCATAATTCCCTAATCCAATCTCCATCAAAATGGCATTTTAATTTTCAAATTCAACTGTTTCCAATTCATTTGTAGATAACTTTGTCTCACATGCACCTTCCATTCTCTTCAATCTGAATCTCCCAAAACCAAAAGTTTAAAAAAGTTGCAAAAACTAAACAAGGAAGAGAAAACCAACTGTGATCCAAAATCCAATGTTTCCTTCAAAACGAATCTTTAGCAAGACTCATAGCTTTTTTTTTTTCTATTACAGAAAGAGAAGGGAAAAGAAATTGTATTTTATACGAGTGAATTTGAAACGAGCTGACTCAACAACAAGGACGAGCGTGGCATGTTAGACAATAATCAGATAGCTAAGTGATATCTTATAATGCATTTAGTCCTTAACCACTATAATTAGAAGCTATCTTATTTTTGGGAATTTTTCTTAACACCACACTGATATAAACACGCTTTAAAGCTCTGATCTTATTATATTAGGATAACACAAACTGAAAGTAGCTCTTGCATTGACAGCTACTAATGAGCTGAAATAAAAAATAAAAAAAAAAAGAAGGTGAAACTACGCTCTATGGCAACACGTGAAAGAAAATTAGATCCGAACAACTGGTTTCTTACAACTGTGTTAAACACATCATGTGTAGTAAACAACGCTGAACACATGCAAAGAGAAAGTGGATTAGGATACAAGTACTTGCTGACTTAGAACCCATTGATAAAAATTTTTTTTTTCATTTTCTTTTCATGGGCGGCCCTACGAATAACTCGTGATTGAATTTGGTGTTTTTCAGTCGATGTTTTTGTGGGTGAAGATCAACATGGCAGATAATGAATGGTTAGATGCAGACGACAGACCATATGTCGGAGTAGGTTGGAGCTCTTAGATTTGGATTTGGCCCTGTTCTTTTGCATTGAGAGAGATGCAACCGCGTGGTTTTAAGAGACAAAGTGTAAACTTGGAAAGTGGAGACAAAAACAAAATAAATTAATTAATTAAAAGAAGAGAAAGGGTGGAATAGGTTGGGAAATGGGAAAGTGAAAATTTTAACAGAGCTTATCATTGTCAGATATTCGTATTCATATCTATCGACCATCGATACTCTAATAAAGGATAGGCTTTATGATTTTTTAAGAGTTAGAAGGTAGGCCGCTTATCTTGGAAGACAATAAGACACGTGAAAAACTAAACATTGGACGACTAAAATAGATTAAAAAAAAAAGACATGGCAATATTAGATTTATTACAAGGGTCAATGGCCACGACTTGTTAATAAGTTTGGGCTTTGCCAAGAATTTGATCGACCTAAAGTTGTCCTTCTTACTAGCAACAAAACCCAATATCAGAAAGCTAGAAAATTGGCCCTCTAAAGACAAAATTAGGGTAACACAAGATATCAACTGTCTATGACTATGAGCCGTCCATCCGATGAAAGACTCGTATATCAACCCCAACGCTTCCTCTATATAATTAACACATCCGTCGACTTGCCATCTAGGGTTTTCTCACTTTTTCTCTTTGTTTTTGGTGTTTGAAGCTAGGGTTTAAGATTCAATCAAAAGATTAAACCTTTTAAGTAAGCAAATATTATGTTTGAAAAGTTTGAAGCTTCGCTATTTGGTCAGCACGGATTCAATCCTTTCCTATATGATTCGTTCCCTTGAAACGAAATTCATTGTGTTGCTTTTTTCTTATCTCTCCTTCTAATATTTTCTCTTTGCTTTTGGGAGAACATTTGGGCAACTATATTTTCAAATCTCTTAAAACTTTAATTTTTATTTTTACTTATTAAAAAAATTTTAATTTTGAGGAATGTCATCATCAGAACAGTGATGAGTTATAACAGACTTATAATGAATTGTGGATATGATCGCAGATATTTATAAACGTCTAAGGGACTGAGTTCTAGTATGATAAGCGCTCCAAATTTCTTTCATTTTTTTTGAGATTTTTTTTGTATTTAATTAATTAATTTAGTTATTTTTCATAATTTCTTATTTTTAACTCTTCATTTAGCTTAGTATTAATTGATCTTGTAAAGCTATTATAAAAGGTAATTTAAAGATTTTTGTAGCAAAAAGGGTTCAAAAATTTTCAATTAGAAAAGGAATTAAAATTATGAAGAAAAAACATGACCAAAGTTAGAGTAGGAATATAAAACACAATTATGAAAATGATATGAAAATATCATAAATAAATTTAATAAAATTTAAAAATATTATATATATTTTTAATATAATATAGATTATGATGCAGTAATTTTTATATAAAATATAATATAAATATACAAATTATTAATATTTTAAATGATATGTATATATAAATTGTTAAGCCTAATCAAAATAGTAATTGTTTGTCGTTGAATTCCACTTAAATTGGGCCCAAAATCTAACGGGCCTGAGCATTAATGCAAAAGCTTTAGGTCTAAACTAAAATATGACAAAACTTATCAATCTTCGTTGGTAGGACGTGTGGGCCACATACTAAAGGTCAAAACCAGAATCGAACGGGGTGATGAGAATTGTGCCAAGAGCTCTTAGGCCCTACGCCTAAAATGAAACCGAGCTCAAATTAGTGGCTGTTTTGCTAGTTTATTCATTTACAATAAAAGATTATTCCATTGACTATTAATTTTAAATACTGGTAAAATTTAAAAAAAAAAAAAAGAAAGGAGAAAGGTCGTCTAAAAAGCTTAGTACTTACTACCAGAGAATTGATCAAGATTATTGACGTGGAAAGTTCAATTCAACCAAAGCCAAAGGCATTAGTAAAAATATTGAACTAGTCCTTTAGTCAAAGGCCAGAAAAAGAAATGAAAAATACAAACCAAACCAAACCAAACACAAAGTGATTTTGCATTTGTTTGTGCATGATTTTATTGACAGGGTTTGGGTTAATTTTTCTCGATGTCAACAAAACAAGATAGCCAAAAATCCAAAAGAATAATAATAAAAAGAACAAGGGGAAGAAGAGCATACAATTGAGGGGCGGTTGATGTTGTCAGCAGCAGCGTAAGTATTCAGCGCCACAACGGTCGCTAATGGGAATGCGTCTTGGCAACGGTAACTTCAACGAAACATCCGAGACCGGTGTGGGAGTGGAGGACCACGTGATTCTTCGTTGATAAGATATCTTTTATAAAGAGAGGAGGAGAGAGAGGTTTGTTGACTCGAGAGTCAACACACACTCTCTCTAAACACTGTAATACACATATTACGTGCATGACCATTTGTTACTTCCCACCCTTTTCGTTTTATTCAATTACTCTGTTGCCCCTGCTCTCTTATTTTTATTATTTTTTAATTCATGAGATAAAAAATAAAAAATAATTACAAATATTAAAATTTAAATTTATTGAATAATTTTTTTAAAAATAATTATATAAATCAAATTAATTAATCTCTTAAATTTAATTATATTATAATTGATATTCATTCATCAACTAGTCAAAATTTTGTTTTCTATTTTTTAATTTAAAAAATTGATTATTCTAATTTTATCAATGAAAAATATTTCTAAATTTAGTTAAAAGATCTTATGGATATTTCTTTGCTTTTATTTATGTTATGAATATTCCTAGCCACTTTGGTTTTAGAGTCCAAAAATGGGAGAAAAAAAATCTAAAACAAAATCGCCAATTTTCTCTGCGAGATAATAGTAGGGGCAACCTTGACTTTCCACAAAATAAAGGAATGCTCAAAAGTCAAAAGTCAGTGGTCAAAATCTCTAAACCATAACCTCTCTCCACCTATCCGCCATTAACACGGAAGGCCGTGAGCCTTCCAAGCACCTCCCCCTATATATATTCCCTTGTCTGTCTGACACAACCGCTAAAAACAAGAGAAATCATCAAACAAAACGAACCCAAATTTGAACGTTGTAACAAAAAAGAACAAGGAAAACTTTGAAAGAGAAAAACACGATGTCGTGTTCAGTGGCCGTATCTAACTCACCAGTGTTCTCTCCGTCGTCGTCTCTTTTCTGTAATAAAGCCTCCATCATCTCTCCGTCGTCCGAAGCTTTGAATTTGACGTTGACTCACCTCAAACCTTCGTCTTCTCCTGCTTCTCCGGTTCCTTCTTCACCTTCTTCGCCTTTTAGGCTTCGGCTTCAAAAACCGCCGCCTGGGTCTTTGTTATCGTCTTCTTCATCTGCTTTAACGTCATCGTCTTCGGGTCCGGGTTCAACCGCAGGTCTGGGACCGGGATCAGTCTCGACGATTTTGAAGAGGAAGAGGCCGGCGAGGCTGGATATACCGGTGGGGACGACGGCGATGTATTTTGGGGTTCCGGCGACGCCGTGTGATGTGAGGAGAGAGGTGGAGAGAGAGGGAGATGGATATTCTGTTTACTGTAAAAGAGGGAGGAGAGAGGCAATGGAAGATAGGTTTTCAGCTTCTGTTAAACTCCAAGGAGATTCCAAACAGGTATTTTTACGGTTTCTGGCTTTTTTTTATTTAATTATTTTGTTTGAAATAATGACAAAGAAGAAAAGATCGATAGTGTAATTGATTTTAAATTAAGTCAAGGGTTTGGCATCAAAATATAAATTTGATTTTCAATGAATTTTAAGTTGGTGGGACTTATATGGTGTTATATGATAATTGCAGGCATTTTTTGGTGTTTTTGATGGACATGGAGGTGCCAAAGCTGCGGAGTTTGCAGCGCAGAAATTGGAGAAGAACATTTTAGATGAAGTTGTTAGAAGAAGAGACAAAACTAATGTAAAGGAAGCTGTTAAAGAAGGTTATTTGAAGACAGATGCTGAGTTTCTTAAGGAAGACGTCACTGGTGGCACATGTTGTGTGACAGCTTTGATCCAAAATGGAAACCTTGTTGTATCGAATGCTGGTGATTGTCGTGCTGTTGTGAGCAGAGGTGGTGTCGCTGAAGCTCTCACCTCTGATCACCGACCTTCAAGGGAGGATGAAAGGAACAGAATTGAGACTTTGGTAAGCAGTTTCTCAATAAATGAATGACCTTTGCTTTGTTCACAGTTTTCTTTCATTATGTGCATTTCGAAACGAACTTGATCTGAACTGTGACTGATGCATTGTGTGAAAATTGTTTTCGCAGGGTGGCTATGTGGACTTATGCCGTGGTGTTTGGAGGATTCAGGGTTGTCTGGCTGTCTCCAGAGGGATTGGAGATCAGCACCTTAAACAGTGGGTAATAGCTGAGCCAGAGACAAAGATCATTAGTATCAAACCTGAATGCGAGTTCTTAATATTAGCCTCTGACGGCTTATGGGATAAGGTAGGTTGTTGAAGTTTTTTCTTTTGTAAAGTACTTCATATCTTTACAATCTTTACAGTAGATAATCTTTCGTATTAATCTAAATAGATTCTTTCTTCCTTCTTTTCAGGTTAGTAATCAGGAAGCAGTTGACATTGCTCGTTCTTCATGTCTAGGCATCAATAAGACAAATCCTTTGTTTGCCTGTAAAAGGCTTGTCGACCTTTCTGTTTCTCGAGGCTCATCTGATGATATTAGCGTGATGCTGATTCAGCTGGGGCACTATATTTGATTGTCTAATTTCTGAAATGTAGGCAACCAATTAACTCTTAGGATTGACTCTGCTTGGTAGTTTCGTGATTGTTGTTATGTTGGGAGGAGAAGACAGTATCTCATTCAGAGCTAGTTGGTAGAGGTGTTTTGAGACTTTGATGCATTAGCAGATGCAGTAGAGGTGGAAGCTGGCTTATGTCGGTAGGGCAGCAGCATTTAGTCTTTATTGACCATTCTTTGAGGGATTTTTATACCAACGGCTGAAGAAGAGATCACAGAGACCCAGTTGTAATCTTGGTTGTATATTTTTGACATTCTTTGACCTTGGAGTTGTAAATCAGGATATTCTTTATAGAAGCAATTTTCCAATAATTCTTTTCAATGGTGCCGATTCAATTTTGTACACATTGTTCTCAACTGTCTTGTAGATTATCATACAGATTTAATTGATCATTATGATGAAAGATTCAAAGGCTGCCTTATGAAATAGTCTTGTCCATCTTGGTGTTTATGATTCTAGTCAATTAGTTGTTGCGAAGCATGATTCTGCATGAACGAGAACTTATGAAACTATATACTGCCTTATTCCTGTGGAATTGAGAGAGTGAACCGGTGGTTCTTGTGTACTCTTGTATGTTTGCCCTCTCAATGTCATCCTGACAATGAGGAATTTGCGCATTTTGAAGAGTTTCAGGCATTTGTGAATTTTCAAATCATAAACATCATTTCTATGATAACAGTCGCATACTCTTTGCTCTTTCTGATATTTGCATACCATTTTAAGCCTTAACATTGTGTTCATGTGGGGTATGGGAATATATGCATATTGGGATTAATGGATAATCATTACTCTCATTTCAAAGAGTTTCAGGAACTGTCAATCCTGAACTCTTGGTTAGGTTATAAGAATAATTTATACTCTTTCTCGTTCTGATATACATTTTGAGAACATTTTAAGCCTAACATTGTCCTATATTGACAACTTAGATTCATCAGTGATTCATACCAACGTTAACACCTTGACTAGAAAATTCTAGAATTGGTTTGCTTTAACAATGATTAATCAATAACCATTTTGAATCAAATCAAAGACACATAAGCGTGAACTTGAAATTGCACGATTGTTGACCCAGACACAACTTGTGAATTGAAATTATTCATTTGTTGATGAGCTCAAGATAATGAGAGTTGACCACTTTGATGGTGTCGACCATCTTATTGTGCAGCCCTTCTAGTATGTCTTATGCGTTGGATTCATACCGCAATCATGAAGCGCCAGAAAACTTAAGATGCCATAAAGGCCAGTACATATATTGACCAAATCTTTATCACAAGAAAGAATAAAGAAAAGTATCCTGATGCCAGAAAGAATGCAAATTATTTCTCGCACTTAAGTCAGTGGCATTAATAGAGAAAGAATAGTCATATCTTCATGTTTAGTGATCAGCTGTATAATTAGGACCCCTTCACCCTTTCACTAAATTTGACCCACAAATAGCACATGAGAACGACCAAATGTCCAAATACTTGTTTTTTTGTTTTTAATGCTACATCACATGTTCCAGGCAATACTGCAATATTCTTTCGTGGAAAAAGCAACTTGGGTTTGTTGGCTTGCATCATGTATTCATGTTCTGTGTTTTAAGTATTGGAACTTATTAATGTATGTCTAACCAAAACACATGCAATGTCTATGACAAGCTCTACTACATTTTTCTTATTGTCATTAAACTGTTTTTGAGGAGATAAGAATGATTCTTTAACTCTGCTCACGATGGAGCAATTATGAAGATTAAAGGACAACAAAATCCATTCGAATTGTTTTGACTTTGATACATTGACAAACTAGAAAAAAGCTCACATGATCCGGAATTGCATGGCACAGCATATAGAAAGTTAGTTGCAGTTAGGCTGAAAGCAATAGAAACTGAAGGAAGTATCTATTTATGTGATCTGCAACAACTGGCGATTTCATTTGTTTTTTGGTTTGTGCATGAATCTCAAGAAAAAGAGGCATCAAATTGGGAGGAATGAGGTTTGCTTGTCAGCCGCACAAAATGGGTTTGTTCTTCATGCACGTTATACTGTCAACCAGCCGGTTAATGTTTTGCCTCTTTGTAGTGCTGTCTTACGACAAATATTGGCAGCCTCCGCTGTTTTTCTGCCTGCCTAACAAACTTAGTGGGCTATTTGTTTCAGAAGTAATGCCACACCCCAGGTTTTATCGATTGAATTTGAAATTAGGTTCTAGCTATAGTAACGTCCCGTTAGAGTACTGATTCTCACGATATTTTGTGCGGTTATGTATTGATTTATTAGTTGATTAATTTGTTTGATTTAATTAAATTATTTTTATATAAACATAATATTTAATTAGATTGTAACTTATTTATCTAAATTCTACTTATAACATCATAAGAAAAAATAGCATAAATTTGAATGACGAGGATGCTAATTAGTTTAGTCATCAAAATTTTTACACGATTGTATTAAAGAATAAGAGATGATTATTACACCAAAAATAAAAATAATAGTAAAAGACAAGAGATCAAATCAAATATGTATTCATCGTGATTGGAGGGTTAAAAAGGATGACCTAATCCAACAATTGAATTAAAAAATGTACTTCTAATTTTAATGTGTTGAAATGATGATGCAACTATAAGTTTTTTATAAAAAAAAAAAAAAAGAAATAGCGAAAAGATTACCAATACTAATGAAAGGAACGGTAGAAATATTCTAATTCACCTCTTACAATTGGTAAAAGTGGAAAGTGTTGGATTTGGTAAACATAAATTTGGAGTTTTTAGGGTTTGGATAAGTATCACGTGCGCATAATACTCGATAAACTCCAAGATATACAGATATGGATTCAGTGAACAAAATATTTTTAATCGCCCGATGAGAGCCACATACTCATTAATTAATATTTACCAAAGGAGCTTTCCATTCCAACCACGCATAAGCTCACACCGCCAAATCTGAACCCCAATACAAAGGATTTTTTTTTTAATTTAAAAATAAAAAGTTATTTCATCTTCAAAATTAGAATAACTCATCAATTTATAAGTAAGATTTATAAATTTTTTTAAATTTTTTAAATTTATTAATTATTTATCAAAAAAATTTATAAATATTTAAACTTACCTAATTTATATTCAAATTTAAATTTTAATCACTTGCTTCAATTCCTATTAACACAATACAAATGCATTTGATTAAGTGATTAATCAAACACAATTGAAAAATGTTCTTTCTGTTTCCTTTTTAAAGCATTTGACGGATAATCGGCGGCCCCCTTTCTTCCGTTCCCTTGGTTTTAGCCGATTCAAGTTTACGTGGACAAAATTTTCTCTCTTTCCCCTTTCCCCTTCCCTTTTCCTTTGAGCAAGGAAATTGTTGCAGCTTATCCAATGTCAGGACATCTTTAAGAATGCCCCAAGTTGGTTTTCGGGAAGTTTTTGGTACTCTTTAGTACATGGTAGGGTTTCCAAAGATACTGATCTTTCAAAAGATTCGAATGGTACTGCCTTTGACAGGTAAAGTTGTCCTTTTGTTTTTTTAATATATTTTTATTTTAACATAAATCTGTTTAATGGAGGCTGGTGGTGCACGTCAAAGACTTGTACTCAAACGCTCACTGCAAAAGCCAGACACAGGATCAAGCTCCCTGTTGTTGCGACGAATACGTACCATTTTCTGCCATGTAAGCTGATCGTTGGGCGCTACGTACATTTGTTTTGTTTCAAACCGAAACTCTGCCACCGTGACCCTACCTAGTGGACTTGCTTTTGGCCACCAACTTAGCACCTCTAAATAATTTATTCCATTGCTTTTCCCTTCTGATCCCCTACTTCAAAATCACGTGCAACTTCATCCATCATCTTCAAATTTTTAATTTAACCACTCGTTTATCAGGTGGAGATCATCACTGTTAGTACTACAAAATTTGCCTTTTAGACAAAATAAAAGGTTTTAAGAGTGGTTTATATCAATTTAATCAAGTAAACAAATCGGAGGGACAGAAATACTTGGGATTGAGGCGTGTGGTTTTGGAAATATTCTATTGCTCACCAAAAATTTTGCTTTCCACGAACCGTGTAAGCTATTACCATGACAACCGCATACTAAAAAAAACCGATGTTCCCCAAGCCACATGGCCCTTAGATAAGGACAAAACCCATAATCATTCTGCACTCTTCTCGCTATCCCTTGTACGTCAAAACACAAGCCCAGTTCCTAGCTCTATGACATAATCAAACTGTTTTCCGAATTATCCATTTAGAAATTTCACGTAAGACTTGATATAATAATTACAATATTTAGCTTACACGTTTTTTAAATACCCATTTTGACCCTCAGAAAACAGGCGCCAAAAAGATACAGAGAAAAAAGAAAGAGATTTTGAGTTTCAGAGATGGAGAAACAGAGCAACACCCAGAAAATTTCTTGGACTAGAGGGAAATGTTTAGGCAATGGCTCGTTTGGTACTGTAAGCTTGGCAATCAACGAATCAGAAGGCGCCGTTTTCGCAGTTAAGTCCGTCGATTTAGCAACGTGTCTTCCGAACCAGTAGGAGTCTGTGGAGAACGAAATTAGGATCTTGCGTTCGCTTTCCTCTCCGTATGTCGTTGAATATCTCGGCGATGATGTTACCAGGTATGAGTCCCCGACGACGTCTTACCGGAATCTTCACATGGAGTACTTGCCAGGTGGCACCGTTGCTGATGTGGCGATTATTAAACGCCGGTTGGCTGACATGGACGAGAGGATTTGCGGTGGCAAACGCGGTGGTTATTTTCGGCTTTGAAGTACGTGCACGTTGAAGGCATTGTGCACTGTAATGTGAAAGGGAAAAATGTTTTGGTGGGCCCTGATTTCACCTCCGTAAAGCTCGCGGATTACGGCTCAGCGATTGAGATTAAAAGGGGTAACGCGGATGATAGGTGTAAGTCCCTCATCACTTCACGTGGAAACCCTCTTTGGATGGCTCCGCAGGTGATTCGCGGTGAGTATCAAGGACCGGAGAGTGATGTTTGGTCCTTAGGCTGCACCGTCATCGAGATGATCACCGGGCAGCCAGCTTGGGATGATCAAGGTTTCAACTCACTGAATCGAATCGCTAACTTGGATGAATTGCCTGACTTACCGACTCAGTTTTCTGAACTTGGTAAGGATTTCGTGGAGAAGTTTTTGAGAAGGGATGGGAATCAAAGGTGGAGCTGAGATCAGATGCTGCAGCACCCACTTTAAGCATCGGCTTCAGCGTTGAATATGATCGGGGAATCATATCCACGTTGCGTGCTCGATTTCGCTAGCTCGCATTTCGAAGCGGACGAAGATGCGGAGAATTTAGAAGCATCGGCGAGGGAGAGGAACGATAAATTAACGACGGAAGGAGGGGTAATTTGGGAATCGGATGGATGGGTGACGGCAAGGAGTTACGCTTGTGAATCGGGCGTGAATTGTGGGGAAGGAGTAAGTACGGAACACCCTGAGTTGATAAGTACAGAGAAGGAAACAGAGGGGACAAGTTCGGTGAATTCGGGTTCGATGGGGATTAGGCAGGGAATTGAGAGGACAGATTTGGAATTTTGTGATTGTTTTGACAGTAGTAACTCAGTTGAGTGGCAGTATGGTAACTACGAGGATGTGAGAGGGTTAAATTCGCCAAGTCGTTCTCTACGATGCCGTGGGTGGAGATCCGAGTGCTCTTCTGGTCCGAGCTGTCGGAATGGCTTACAAAAGTTGCAGTTAACGGTGGTGAAGGGAGGGTCTAGGTATTATAGATTTTGTAATTTATTATGACTATTTTTGTGTAATTTAAAAATATTAAGATATATTTTATCGGTGTATTCTAATTACTTTTTTATTCGGAAGAATTTATATATATTTTTTAAAAATTTTATTATTAAATATTTGATTTCAACGTTTGATTTAAAGATATTTAATTTCAAAAAAATTTGATATATTTTTAATAGTATTCAAAGTTTTGAAATTGAAAATTCATCTCTTCTTGTGATTTTAGAGGATTTCGAGAGAAAAAATATTATTATTTTTAAAATTGACTTAAATAAAATACTTGAAATAATCGTTATTATATTGAAAAACATGTCTGAAAATAAATGTAAGTTAATTATATATATATGCTGATAAAAAATTTGGTTTATATATGACCTTTGACCTTGAAAATCCCTTCAAGGTGTTTCTAATAAAAAATACATTATAAAAATTTATAAAAAAATTATTAAATGCATTTTTTATCATAAACGTTTTAACGAATCCCTATTAAATTTTTTGTAAGATATTATTTAATGCGTTTTTGATAAAAAATACTTTCAATAATCTCTCGTTATTTTTTTTTTGGATTATTGGAGGTGTTTTTTTTTTGTCAAAAAATACCTTGAATAATCTCTTACGAAAAATTTAATGAAAGCTATTAAAGCGTTTTTAGTAAAAAACGCTTTTAATAATCTCCTTATAAATTTTTATAAAGTGATTATTCAATGTATTTTTAGATAAAATATCTTGAATAATCCAAAAAAAAATTTAATAGGGCTATTGAAGGCGTTTTTGGCTAAAACACCTTCAATAATCCCCTCATAAATTTTATAAGATGATTATTTAATGTGTCTTTGGTAAAAAATGTAAGGGATTATTCAAGTGTTTTTGGTATATTTAAGTGTTTTTACCTATAAATGTCTTGAATAATCTCTTATAAAAAATTTAATAGAGGTTATTTAATGAGTTTCTAGCAAAAAAACGCTTTCAATAATCCTCCTAAAACTTTTATAAGGTGACTATTTCAAAGCATTCTTAAATAATCTAAAAAAAAATTAATGAGATTATCAAAGGCATTTTTAATTAAAAATATTTTCAATAATCCTATTATAAATTTTTATAAAATAGTTATTCAATGTCTTATTGATCAGAAATATCTTAAATAATCTCAAAAAAATTTTAATGGGGTATGTGTTTTAATGCGTGAGAAAAAAAAATTTGCAAATCGATGGGCTAAATGTTATAGATAAGTTGCCGAGGCTTATACAGTTTAGTCTTCACTTGCTATTTGCCAAATACAATTACAATTTATATTTATCTTTATTAACCAAGGATAAATTATGTCTCATTTACATCTAATTAATTAAATTTAAATTATATTCAACATTGCCAACATATTTATGCATTCAAACTGCACTATTTTCTCAAGGCAAATACATTGTTGAAATAAAATTTCCCATAATCTGTCCTTAAGAAAGTACTTTTAATTTTTTTTTCTACCAAGAAATAGCTTCACATTACACACATTCAGTTTGCTGAACTGGTGATGAAAGTTGTATCCTACTAAACTTCAGTAAAAGCTCTTATCTAAGCTTGTAAATACAACTGAATTTCTTAGCATGTATAATTCCTTAACTCATTGCAAAACATGAAAAGGAAAAAATAGTGAAATCAAAATTGCTTGTGCCATTAATCAATAGCTCATGGCTTTTAATGGTTTATTAAAAGAAACAACCTCCAACATATACAATAAGCTTTCATTAACAACTAATACTTATTAGAGACTGAAAAATGATTAACAATGTTAATACACAACACATTAAGTATATAGGAGGTTCAAGGGAGAAAATTCAATAAGATTAAAGGATAAGCCTAGAAACTAAGCAAATGCTGTTATTGATATATATATAATTAATAACATCAGCTCAAATCCTATATTTTAATAAAAGAAAAGAATATATATAAAGAAATCAGTGTCTAGATTTTGCATCATAGATGGTAGTTAATAGGGTGGGAAAGAAAATCAAATCTAAGCTTAAAATGACAGTGATGAAAAACAAGTAGTCTCAAACTAAAATACTCGAGGAATAATCTGAATTCTTAATCAAAATCCTCAAATATCAATAATAGAATACTCATATATCAAAACTATCAATCTCCAAAATCAAAATACCAATATCTTTATCTCATAATCTAAACCTTCTAGAAACTTAAAATAACATGAACATTTATAACTAAACCTAAGTAGAAACGTAAACTAAATATAACTTTTAAGCCTTACCACTTGGAAAATGAGTAAAATAATAACTAATCTAAAATAACCTAATTCATCTAAAATATATATGTAAAAAATAAGATTGAACCTATAAAATATAAAATAAAAACATTAGAGAATTCAATCCTTCACCTAGCATATTTCCATATTCCCATCATACATTGACAAAAACAAACTAATTATAGTTTTGGGATGTCCATGAGTGCACCTTGGAATCATTTTTGACAACTTCTAAGGAAAAAAAATAAGAAAGTTATATACATTATCTAAATACCACCAATAAGAGCAGGAGTAATGACTTTTGTCTAATATCAACCACCACTCTGTGCAGGGAAATAAGGTGCTCGGCCAAGTGGTATTATGAGATCCTTCATAACCTTATATTTTTCCACACTTAATTGGGTACCATCCAGCACTTATTTGCAACTAACAAAGACAACAGTCATCATACATATCATGATATCACAAAAATTGTTATTTTTCATGTGTCAACCACCTAAGTAGTCATCATACATATGAAGCTTTAGTTACTACATTGAACATTTCAAGAATTCAACTTATAATCTTACATTGAACAATACCAAAAGACTACCTTTACAATCTTAGAGTCTCACCGTACAAAGAACTATCCATCTATTAGTCATGTGTGAAGTGAGGGCAGGTATTTTAGATACAAAAAAAGCATTAACAAATAAAAAAGCAATTATTTGCCACTATTTCATTTTGAATACTGAAAGTGCTTCCATAAAAGACATTGTATCTAGTAGGCGCCACTATAAAAATGAACATTTAGAGAACATTTAGAAGCAACTCAACTCAAGATTATGCAAAGTGTAAGGAAATTTTTTGGTTAAAAGAGCTTTCATTAATAAGCAGAAGTAGTAAGTTATGGCTTTAAAATGATCTTACAATCACAATAAACCTCTTAAATAAACTAGTTCAATGTCTTTAAGGTCCTAATCAGAATTATCATCAATTTTTTCAATATGATTAACCATTTCAAAATTCAGAATTAATACCACTCATTGCTCCAAAATAGATATTGTTATTGGCAATTTGAGATCAATAATAATAGCAAGTAAAGCACAAGAAATACAACCAACAAGAGTTTTTTTAATTTTACAAGAATGCTTATCTCATAAGATAATCTTTTATGGATACTCCCTCCCATTAATTGTTAGGTACTCTTCAGGGAAAGTTTAATCTCTTTCATAGATATAAGCCAAAGAAGATGATGTTATCCATTAAAAAGGAGCATTCCACATGGTTGTAAATTTTGATAGCTGGTAGAAATAAAAAAGAGTAGGAGAGGCAATCAATATAAATAAAAAATGCAAAAATAATATGGCAATATTGTTAACCCTGTCAAAAAATAGAGAAATAATATGGTAATGTTGTTAGGTGCATAAGACTTACAATCAAACTGAAACTTTTTGACAAAGCATCAAACCATGAGTCATTTGGGTTAAACATATCAGAACGTAGAATCCCAAGTTTTGTTGGCCATTTTATAGGGGCTACTTCTGGTTCAAGCACATCAACATCCTTCACTGGCTTTTCTTTGTCTGTCTCACTTGGACATGGCAATATGAGAAGCATAGCTTTAGAAACTGGACATATTTTTTACAACAAAATGGGGTTATAGTCATTAAATATAACATTTAAACTATATTAAATTTAATGAAAGCATACAAAAACCTACCAGCATCAGTGGCATCAGAATATCTAGATGCCATAGCTTCTGTTGTCTTACTCATTGCCATAGCACAAGCTTCACTGATACAAATCGTAACATATTATCATCATCATCACCATATTTTGCATTGCCACATATTTCAGAATCTCCTTTCAGCGTATCCATTTCTTCAACTTCATAAAGATTATTACTAAAAGCATTGTCAACTTTCTTATTATTAGCCTAGGTAATGAAACGATTAAGTTTTTTTGCTCCTGCAAATTTAAGAGAGGACTTAAGCACAGTCTCACTTGATGCTGTTGCTTTTTCAGCATGGGCTTCCTTCTTTGCTTCAGCACTACTTGTATCCATACCACTGTAGTAAATGTTTTTTTGTTAAAGTTAATTCTACAATGCTAGAATCTTTTTCCCTTGAAGTGGATGAAAATCTTAATATCAGACATTTATCTTCAAAGTCTTTACAAATTTCTTTTACTTCTTTCAATTTTGACCTAAAACAACTTTGTCTCAACCTTGAGGGTGTCTTCAAAAAAGTATATTGATCATTCATGATTATTTCATTAGTAAAAGTCTATCTCATTAGTAACAAAATCTTCTTTCATACTACTCGACTTCTTTTTTGACTTTGTGTATAACTACCTAGATTCTTGGAAATGGTATACTCATTGTTCCTAATGATAGCACTAGTAAAGTCCATCTCGTTATTAACAAAAAAATATCCTTTGCTATCACCTAGCTTGGAAATACTATAAGCAAGCACTGTAATAAAAATTCAGTGTTTTTTAATCTAAACATAATTAAATTATTCTATATATAATTACCTGAATAATTGGGAAAAAAATTCTCACCTTTATTTTTTTTAATTTTTGAAGGTGAAGGCTTGAAAATCAATTTTCTTTGTGGAACATGGCCTTCAATAGCATTGGAGAGACCCACTAACAAAACTTCCCCAGCTTTTATTTCCTCATTCTCCTTAATCCTTAAATTCAAAAACCCTAAATCCCCATTCTTCCCCAAACCCTCATCGTCCAAATCCAAGTCCCTAAACAAACTTAAAATCTCATTGAGTTTTTCATGATTCAAAATTGAACACCTCTTTTATTGTAAACTACTAGCGAAAGCTTGGCTATTAATTAGGCAGTTGACGAAACAAAACATGTTAGTTTTTTATAAATCGTAAACTCTGTGTTCTTTTAAAAAGATTTGGTTACAACCTTTTCAACGAGGTGTAGATGGTAAGAGGTTCCCACACAGAGGATAATCACAAGTGTTGGAAATCAACCTCTCTGTTATGACATCCTTATAGTTGCTTTGAGAAATTAAAGAAGCAGAGGCTAATAGTTGCTTCTTATCTTGGATTTTGTCGAGAAGGTAAAGTTGAATCGACTTCTGAAAATGAAAAGTGATTGATCTCTCACCATTGATGATGAATTTTTTGGAGAACTTTTATTTATTTATTTATTTTTTTGGAGAAAGGGTTTTAGAGAGTTGCCATCGATTTTCGATTGAAATTTGAAGAAGCGGGGGTAGGAAACAATAGGTTTGGTAAGGTTGTTTTTGACATTTGGTTGTTTTAGGCTTATTGATCCTTTGGGATTTGATAGAATCCAACTCAAGCCCAATTTTTGAAAAGAAGCCTATTATATTAATTTCATAACCCCAAGGCCCAAACCATGTTGTTTTTCTTTCTCATAAAATATATTTTATTAATCAATAATAAAAAACCAAGATATTTAATTTTTTTTATATTGTGTTTGTTTATTTATATTAATAATTTAAGTTACAACATAATATACAGATTAATATTATAAGATATACATATCAATAATTTATTTTTTATATTTTATTTTAAATCACATAATAAAAGATTATTATATTTAAAATTAAAAATAATGCATCTATTTTTAATAAAATGTATAACACTAAAAGATTATATAATTTACTTTACATCATATGTATAATAATAAGAATTAAAAATATATAATTTATTTTAAATTATTATAACTAGTTGTGTTACTATAAAAAAATTGTTGTAAGTACTTATATTAATTGTATTTAATAGTATTATTTTTTATAATGTTTAAAATGTATTAATTGTGTAGTATTACATGTTAGATAAATATAACATATTTATAATAACAAATTTAAAAATTTTTTTAAGAGTGTCAACATATTATATATATATATAACTATTGATAAAATTAATAAATTCATAATAGTTATATATATATATATATTATAAGTTGCTGAAAAAAAAAATAAAGAAGAAAGTGAATCGAGATGATGGGTGCAAACCTTAAGAGTCCTTTTATGCTTCAATAGCTTTATAGTACCAATGCTTCTCTTTTTTCATTGATTCCCGTCTTTATCAAATTAGTACAGCTTTGACTTCCTAACAAATAAAATAAAAACAATATATATATTCAGATTATTCGAATTTGTAGATAAATTAGAGAATATTTGAATCAAAAATATAAAAAAGAGAAAATTACAGACAAATCAAGTATTGGATCTTCATTTTTCTCATCGGTACTGATAGGGACTTTCTGGAGCTTGACGATAGGGTCAACTTGAGCTTCGGTGTCTTCATCATTGGCAATGAGGGTTTTCTCATCTTTTCTAGGCTCGTGATTGGGCTCTTTACTTGTCATAATTGCTTTTTGAGAGTGAGGTGTTTAGTTTGTTGGTGGTGGAAGATATTTGGGGTCTAGGGTTTTTATATAAAAGAGGGAAGAAGTTGTGGGACCAATCAGTCCTCGGTGGGTTTCAACTTAACTTGACCTCATAAGGTCATTTTTTTTTTAAATCAAGTTTTAGGTCAGGTAATGTAAAGAAAAAATCGAGGTTGGTCAAGTCGGGTTTTAGGCAAACCTAACCCGACTCGACTTGATATTATATAAAAATTATTTTTTAATTATTTATTTATATATTTATATAATTATATATTTAAATATTTATATTTAAAAAATATTATTTTATTAATTTTGAATTGAGTCAGTTCAGGTATTGTTTATACAATATCAAGTTGGGTCGAGTTCAAGTGTGAAAAAAATAAAAAAAAATTTCAGATTAGGTTGGGTTCAGGTTTTATGAATATAAAGTCGAGTCGGGTTTAGAACGAGCAAAAACTCACATTGACTCGACCCATTGCCAATCCTAAAGATGAAAAATTTGTTTATTTTTTATTGTGGGAAGACGTTGAAAAGAGGCATACGGTTTTGACAATAATGAGGGAATGGAGGGTGTTTGGGTGGTGGGATAGCTTTATTCTATTGGGGAGTAGCCTTTTACTAGCTAAGGAGCAGTTTGGGATATTGTTACACGAATTAGGTTTTTTTTTTTGAGTAAAATAAAGATTCCATTAAGGAAGAAAAAAAAAATCAATCCAATAAGTCTAATGGTATTTAAGCATATTGTCAAATCATTTTTTTGTCTTTTGGTACTAGATTTGCAATATTACACTTAATCATCCTTACTCTAGATTGAATTGTTCAACTAGTATTCAACTAGAGTCTATACCCAACTTGCACTAATGTTTTAACACAAGCGATAAGGGTATTTTTTACTCTATAGCACCTTAAACATAATTCATTTAGACCAAGCATTATTTACCAGTTGCACGTAATAACTTCACGAAACATGCAAAAAGCATAATACATATCAAACTAAACAGAGTTTGAACGAACTTAGAATTAAATTTTAAAAAGTGTAGTAAAAAAAAAGATTAAAAATAATTCATCTGTTAAAAAAAAATATTGAGAAATTTTAACCATGAAGAATACTTTGTTATATAGTTGGGGAGGAAAGACAACAAGTATCAAATTTTGGACTCCTAGAACAAAGTAACTACATATCCGAGCAATTAACTAAATAGAAGCTAGCTCTGGTCACCCAAATTACAGCATATAATTGGTCAATTGAAGACGAGTTATCTTTGTAATTTTTTTTTTGCTACCTATACATTTTGTCTTCAAGTTAGTATTATATTTATCATTTAGGTCTGTAATTAATTTATGGTATTCTTTTTTTCCTTCTGTTACATCCACATGCAAGGTGAATCTGAGCCTGTTAAGATGTTTGAGCGAACAGCTAATCTGGTTAATAATCAAATCATTGACCATAAATATGATTCCAATGAAAAATGATTAGTCTTGATCGAAATTGCCCCTGGTTCTCCTAAGGTATCTCATATGCATGGCATTCTTATTCTCTTGATCTCTTATCAAATTTAGTTGTATTGATTGGTTAGAGTGCTTTTATTTCTTACAAAGTGCATCAGATACTAAAATCTAATGTAGTTTTAGAGTGTCTATTTCAGTTTTTGACTTCTTGTATTTGATAGTCATTAAGCCTGGTGAACTATGTTTGCTTGTGTATTACATATTTTTTGGTGGTGAATGTAGCAAAAATGGATTCACTTCATATGTAGTACTTTTTTATTGGATAATAACATAATGTTTCATGTCATGAAATGATGTGTTATTTGTTATAATTTTTTTTAATTCCCACTATTGCTGTAGCGGCCATAATTGGTCAAAGGGAATATATAACTTTTTTCTATGGATCAACATCATAGCCAAGCTCTTGAAGCACATTCTACATCATTTGCCACATTTAAAATGTGATTCTACCCCCAAAATTTATTTTTTCTTTCATTTTCTTTACTTAAAATTTGTATTCTTTTAAAATTTAATTTTTAAATAGGTGCCTGGGAATGAAAACCCTTCAACTCTTATTTCTTTTTCAGTAAAGTCATTCAATACCGAGCAAATAACATCTAAGTTATATGTCATTAAACTTGGTGCTCAGCCCGATCACACTTTTTTTCCTACTGGCATCTTCTTTCATGTATAAGAAGACACATGCAAATGTAGAATTTATTGCTTATCATCATTTCGATTATTGCATGGTTAGATGCATGTATGTCATGATTTATAAAATCAAACTTTGGTATTATGTTATTCCATGATACTTTTGTTGAACTTTTTGGGTACTGATCTTGGAACTTGTTATCAGGTAAATCTTAATTCATAAAGAAACAAGCTGATTTATTCTTTCCTCTAGATTTTGTTGATGACTTTTTTGTGTCAACGTAAGTATGGTTTTGAGCTTCTATTGACCATTCTATTATATACAGCTTCAATTATTTCTCTAAAATGAAGGTGGTAAATGTTTTTTCTGATAGATATCTCAAAACTATGGTATAATATATGTGATCAGAAAGCAAAGACTTCTTTTTATGTTTGACCTTGAGACAGTTATTGCAGTTTACCAAAATTGGATTTGTCCAGATCTTATATTCCTGACAATAGAGGCTTCAACCATTGGTGGCTTTTATGCAATAAACAGGTGAGGCTAGGTTTTGTTGTCCAGTGTTAATGAAGCTACAATTATACCTTTTATTAGTGGTTAGGTAAGAATTATCATATTTTGATAGCTAGTAAAATGTTTTCCTTTAAGGTTGCTATGAACTGTTATGTAGTTCACTAGTTTTATATTAAATTGTCATTTGGGGTCTTATAGTTGAACAATCTAGAACTTGCTGTTGCCAAAAGGGGAAATCTTTTTGGTGCAAAAAGCTTGGTAATTGAACATTGGTTTTGTATTTTTGTTCACACTTTCAACAATTCTTATTTTGAAGTACGTCACTTGACACTGATTTTCCCTAGCATAAATGCTTATCTTTGTGATCTTTTTCATGTGTCAAGTTGCAATCTAGTGCGTCAGGCAACTAAATAACTAATGGTTGATTTTAAAAGGAAAATTTAAACTTCAATATAGTTTAATAGTATCTTTTCAATCTTACATTAAGTTACCTTCATTTACTGATGATATGTCCTTGGGTTTGTGTCTGATTATTGACCAAGTCATTAATAATAGATTTCTTGCTACTTGTTTGTACATACCATATATCTTTACCATCTTTTAAAGATTTTGGCCATCTTTGTACTCAGGCGGTCTAGCGATTCTAAGAACTATTTTCACAGATAAAGTACAAAGAGGCTGTAAACTTGCTACAAAATCACCTTAGGGAATTCTTTGTACCTTAGACATTGTTACCAAATTCCAAGTATGTATGTATGCATGGATGAATGTATGAATGTTTTCATTGGTATTAGTTTTTATTCTTCGAATTGAGCAAAACTTTGGCAATTTACCATTTTAATCTTTATAAAGAGTGCTCCTTCCAAAGTTCAAAAATTATTTCTGTTCTTATTTTGAAAGCTTGGATAGTGAATGTCCTGTCATGCTTATGTTTATATGTTGCAGAGTGTTCCTGTTGAAGCTGGGCAAACTCTTCTGTTATTGTAGTATTTTAGAACCTTGTTGACTAGAGGAAGACTCAATGCTTTTGAGTCATTATAATTATCACGCCTTGTCATAAACCATAATAAAAAGAATCTATTAGAGAATTGGTTGACAGATGACAAGCTTGAGTGCAGTGAGGAGCTTGGAGATTTTATGAAGGTTATAATTTAAAGCCCATGGATTTTTTATGCTTTGGTCATTTTGGTGTATATGAAATATTTCTTTCTATGTAGTCGTATGTTATTGTAGGATTCCACCCTGAGAGGTTAGGAAGTTAATGTTAGAAAAATGGGATTCA